>NC_043714.1:78483842-78539024 GCF_006229205.1 Suricata suricatta
TATCTACTCAAAGTCATGCCTACTGCACCTCTAAACATTTCATTAAATCCAATTATACAGCAAACACTCCCAAAATAAACTTAGATTGTATTGCAGATTCACTTAACAGTATATAAAATGCTGTGTTGTGACAGGTATCAACTATCCATTAGATACTGAATCAATTTTTCTTAAGCACTACTAACTGCTTGCTTTTCTTGAAGCTAGATCATTCTGAAAATTTCCTGTTAGACCTATGAGTGCAAACATATGGTATCTGTCCTTCTCTGTCTGACTTATTTCGCTTAGCATGACACCCTCAAGGTCCATCCACTTTCCTACAAATGGTCATATTTCATTCTTTCTCATTGCCATGTAGTACTCCAGTGTGTATATATACACCATATCTTCTTGATCCATTTGTCAGGTGATGGACATTTAGGCTCCTTCCATGTTTTGGCTATTGTTGACAGTGCTGCTATGAACATTGGGGTACATGTGCTCCTATGCATCAGCACTTCTGTATCCCTTGGGTAAATCCCTAGCAGGGCTATTGCTCAGATGTGCTTTGTGACTTTTAGGGCCCCACTGGACTCCATGGTGGTATGAAGCTTCCATGTTCTTTCTGTCTCTTTGTAATGAGGACCTGCACCCTAGTCCCATGTAGGAAGGTTTTGTGGGCAGAAGGCAGGCAGGCAGAATTGGTCAGGCCTGGTTTAAATACTTGCATATCCTATGACTGCAGCCTTGGGTTAGGTCTTCAAGCCTCTAAGCTACAGGCTCTCTATAAGGGGCTGTAGCTCTGGAGGTGGTGGGATTGGTTTGGTGCTGATATGTGACAGCATCTTCGGACCTTCCTTCTGAAGTCAGAACAGGTGGTCCTGAGATATGTTTCTTGTTTCAGCTCATGGAACCAGGACTGAGTATAATGAGTTGTCTTCGGGAGAAATGCTTCATGGGGAAGAACTGGATCAACTCCAGAGGGCTGTTTCCCAGGGACCTGAGCCTGGAGAGGCCCGTTTCTATGCCAGGGAGCCAGAGGAGAGCCTAGACAAGCCTGCGGAACAGAGAGGCCTGAGACCAGTCATATGGACCAATGAGGAGAGCGTCCAGGAGTCTGCAGGGGGCCTCAAGTTCCGGTCACGCCCCGTCTCTGACCAGAGACCTCACCAATGTGGTATATGTGAACAAAGCTTCGAACAGAGATCATACCTCAATAACCATAAGCGTGTACACAAGTCAAAAAAGACAAATGTAACTCAAGATTCTGGGGAATCCTTCAGTGTAAATTTAGCTAAAGAAGATCAGAAAATTCCTCTTGGAAAAAAATTGCATTATTGTGGTTACTGTGGGAAAGCCTTCAGGTACAGTGCTAACCTTGTCAAGCACCAACGGCTTCATAGTGAAGAAAAGCCCTACAAGTGTGAAGAGTGTGGGAAAGCCTTCAGCCAGAGCTGCGAGTTCATCAATCACCGAAGGGTGCACTCAGGGGAGATCCCTTACCGGTGCGGGGAGTGCGGAAAGACATTCAACCAAAGGCCCAACCTCATGAAGCATCAGAGGATTCACACTGGGGAGAAACCCTACAAGTGTGGTGATTGCGGGAAACATTTCAGCGCCTATTCTTCCCTTATTTATCACCAGAGAATCCACACTGGAGAGAAACCCTATAAGTGCAATGACTGTGGGAAAGCATTTAGTGATGGCTCAATCCTCATTCGACATCGTCGCACTCACACTGGAGAGAAGCCATTTGAGTGTAAAGAATGTGGCAAAGGCTTTACCCAAAGTTCTAACCTTATCCAACATCAAAGAATTCACACTGGGGAGAAACCCTATAAATGTAATGAATGTGAGAAAGCCTTCATCCAAAAAACCAAACTTGTTGAACATCAGAGAAGCCACACTGGGGAGAAGCCCTATGAATGTAATGACTGTGGCAAAGTTTTCAGCCAGAGCACACACCTTATCCAGCATCAGAGGATCCATACGGGAGAGAAGCCATACAAGTGCAGTGAGTGTGGGAAGGCCTTCCACAACAGTTCCAGACTCATCCACCACCAAAGGTCACACCATGGAGAGAAGCCGTACAAATGCAGCGACTGCAAGAAAGCCTTTAGCCAGGGTACTTACCTCATCCAGCACCGGAGGGTCCACACCGGGGAGAAGCCCTACAAGTGTGGCAAGTGTGGGAAAGCCTTCCGGCACAGTTCCAACATGTGCCAGCATCAGAGGGTTCACCTCCGGGAAGACTTCGCCAGGTGACCATGGACGAGGGCCCATGAGTTCTGCTGTGCACTTCTCCGTACGGCCCCCTCCCCCCATACCCCTCCATTTATTGTCCATACAGTGTTGTCACAGATGAAGGACATTTCTAATAAGAAACAGACAAAACTCTTTTCTTAAACCCAAAGCAGTGCATGTTTTATAGAAATTGAGAGAGAGGTAAGCAAAAAGGAGAAGTTCTTATAATCTCTCTTCGCTTAGAAAATGAATCCATTACTGCTGATTTAGTATAAGCTTCCTTTCACACTGTTTAGAGCATTATCAAAAGAAAACACGGGGCACCTGGGTGGCTCAGTCAGTTGAGGGTTCAGCTCAGGTCGTGATCTCACGGTTCGTGGGTTCGAGCCTTGCGTTGGGCTCAGTGCTGACAGCTCAGAGCCTGGATCCTGCTTCAGATTCTGTGTCTCCCTCTCTCTGACTCTCCCCTGCTCACACTCTCTCTCTCTCTCAAAAAGAAATAAAACATTAAAAAAAAAGAAAATTAAAATGCTACATGCTTGTCGTTGTAACACATAGAATCTTCACCTTTACTGGCTACTCGATCCTGGAAAGAAGTCTACATATTTACATATTTTTACATCTTGTAAATTTTAAAGATTAACATCACTTTTATGCTTTTCCGTGTATCTTAATAGAGTTGACAATTGCTGTTTTTATTGTGGTAAAATATACATAACCTAAAATTTATCACTTTTACCGTTTTTAGGTGTACAGTTCAGTTGTATAATCATCACCACGATTTCCAGAACTGTTTTATTATCTGAAACAAACTCTGTGCCCATTAAATAATAACTTTCCATTTTCCCCTTCTCCTAGCTGCTGACGGTCTATTCTGTTTCCTGTCTATGAATTTGCCTTTTGTAGGTGCCTCGTGTGTGGAGTCATATGGTATTTGCCCTTTATATCTAGCTTATTTTGCTTTGCATAATGTCCTCAAGGGTCATCCATGTTGTAGCCTGTATCACAATGACATTTTCTTATGCCTGAAAAATATGACCTTGATTTGTAGTTTCCATGCTTATCCATTCACCTGTTAATGGTCACTTGGGTGTTTCTATCTTTTGACTGTTGTGCATACTGCTGTTGTAAATGGGTACACAGATATTTTTTTGGATCCTTTCGGTACTTTTGGGTGTAATCGTGGGAGTGAAATTGCTGCAGCATATGGTAATTCTACATATAACTTTTTGAGGAATGGCCAAACTTTTCCACAGTGACAGTACCGTTTTACATTCCCGCCCACAATGAATAGAAGGTTCTAATTTCTCCACATCCTAGCGAACATTTTCCATTTTTTCAAGTTTGATTTATTTATCTCTATATGCAACATTGGTCTTGAACTCAGAACCCTGAGATCAAGAGTGGCATGCTCTTCTGACTGAGCCAGCCAGGTACCCCAATTTTTCCATTTTTAAAAATAATATCTATACTAATTGGTGTGCAGTGGGATCTCATTGTGGTTTTGGTTTGCATTTCTCTGATGACTAATGATGAACATCTTTTCAGGTCCTTATTGGCCATTGTATATCTTCTTTGGGGAAATGTCTGTCCTAGTCCTTTGCCAACTTTTGAATTGGGTTATTTTTTATTACTGAGGTGTAGGAGTTCTTTGTATATTTTGCATAGTAATCCCTTATCAGATATATGATTTGCAAATATTTAGTCTCATTCTATGAGTTCTGTCTACTGTTGTTCGTGCCCTTTGATGCATGAAAGTTTTTAATTTTTATGAAGTTCAGTTTATTTTTTTCTTTTGTTGTCTGTGCTTTGGGTGTCCTATTCAAGAAATTGCTAAGTCCAAGGTTAGGAAGATTTGCCCCCTTTTTTCCCCTGAGTTCTGTAGTTTTAGGTCTCATGTTTTTGGTCTTTAATCCATTTTGAGTTAATTTTTCTATATGGTTTAAGGTAAGAGTCGAAATTCCTTCTTTTGGAAGTAGACATCCACTTTTCCTTACAACATTAAAAAAAAGGTTTAGTCGTTTACTTTTGAGAGAGAGAGAGAGCAAGTTGTGGAGGGGCAAAGAGGGGGAGAGAGAGTCCTAAGCAGGCTGTGTGTGTCAGCATGGAGCCCAGTGGGCTTGAACCCACAGACTGTGAGATCATGACCAAAACCAAGAGTCAGACACTTAAACAACGGAGCCACCCAGGCTCAGTAGCCCCACCCTACAACATTTTTTGGAAAGACTTTGCTTTCCCTATTGAAGGCGGTATAGGCTTACCTCAGAGGTGCTGTGTGCTCAGTTCCAGACCACTGTGATAAAACACACATCTCAGTAAAGCAAGTCAAATGAATTTGTGGTTTTCCAGTTGATATAAAAGCTAATGATGGGATGTCTGGGTGGATCAGTCAGTTAAGTGTCTGGCTTCAGCTCAAGGCATGATCTCGCAGTTTGTGGGTTCGAGCCCCGTGTTGGGCTCTGTGCTGACAGCTCAGAGCCTGTCTTTGGATTCTGTATCTCCCTCTCTCTCTGACCCTCCCCGATCATGCTGTCTCTCTCTCTTTCTCCAAAAATAAATTAAAAAAAATTTTTTTAAGTTAATATTTACGCAACAATGTAAGTGTGCAATAGTATACCTAAATTTAAACATTTTATTTCTAAAAAAGGCTAGCCGTCATCTGAGTTTTCACTGAGTCATAATCAGTGGTTACAGATGACCATAACAAATACAATAAAAAGTTTGAAGTACTGAGCAAATTACCAAAATGTGATAGACACAAAGTGAACTAAATGCTGTTGGAAGAATGCTGCCAGTAGACTTGCGTGACATGGGATTGCCACAGATCTTTAGTTTGTAAGAAATACAATAAAGCAAAACAATAAAACAAGGTAGGCCTGTATTGCCTCAGTCTGCCATTAAAATCCCACAGAACTAGTGGCTTAAAAAGCAAACTTATCAAAAACAAACACCTCTTTGTCCTAGTTCTGGAAAGTAAGTCCAAGATCAAGGTGCTGGTTGATTCAGACATTGAGAGGGCTTTCTTCCTGGCTTGCACACGGCTGCCTTCTCACTGTGTCCTCACATGGTAGAGAAAAAGGTCTCAGATGTCTCTTCTTTTTATAAGGGCATTAGCCCTATCAGAGTGGGCCCCACATTTATGACCTTATTTAACCGTTACCACCAGTTGATCTACATCAGTCTACAAATAGAGTCACATTGGAGGTTAGAGCTTCAACGTCTGAAGGGTTGGGGGGAAGGCACACAAACAGTTCATAAAAAATGGTCTTGTGCCTTATCTAAAATCAATTGGTGACATAATGCAAGCGTGTATTTCTGGGTTCAGTTCAATTCATCTATATGCTTATGTGCTAGCACCATACTGTTGATTACCATGGCTTTGTAGGAAGTTTAGAATAGGAAATGAGTCCTTCAAGTTTTGTTTTTTTTTTTAAGTTAACTTTGAGAGAGAGAGAGAGAGAGAGAGAGAGTGTGTGTATGTGTGTGTGTGTGTGAGGAGGGGAGTGGCAGAGAGAGAGAGAGAGAGAGAGAGAGAGAGAGAGAGAGAGAATCCCAAGCAGCCTCCACATTGTTAGCACAGAGCCCAGTATGGGGCTTGAACTCATGAACTATGAGATCATGACCTGAGCAAAGATCAAGAGTCTGACACTTAACTGATGGAGCCACCCATGTGCCCATTTTTAAAAAAGATTTTATTTATTTTTTAATGTTTGTTTATTTTTGAGAGACACAGAGACATAGCACAAGTGGTATGGGGACAGAGAGAGACAGAATCAGAAGCAGACTCCAGGCTCCGAGCTGTCAGCACAGAGCCCAACATAGGGCTTGAACTCCTGAACTGGGAGATTGTGATGTGAGCCGAAGTTGGACACTCAACTGACTGAGCCATGCACGCTCTTAAAAATCTTATTTTTTAAGTAATCTCTACACTCAACATGGGGTTCGAACTGACAACCCCGAGATCAAGAGTTGTAGACACTTCTGAGACAGCCGGGTACCCCAACTTTGTTCTTTTTCAAAATGTTTTTGTCTATTTGGGATCCTTATGTGGGGTTCCATATGAATTTTAGGATGAGTTATTCTATTTCAGCAAGATCACAGCTTTTGGTAGGGATTGCATCAGATTTGTAGATCACTTAGGGTAGTATTAATCATATCAAGTCTTCCATTCGATGAACATGGGATGTAATTTCATTTGTTTTTACGTTCTTTAACTTCATAGTCTTTGCTGATTTTCAGTTTACAAGTCTTTTGCTCCCTTGGCTAAATTTATTCCTAAGCATTTTGTTTATTACTATTGTGAATAGGATTGTTTTCTTAATTTCTTTTTTGGATTGTTCATTTTGTTGTTCTTTTTAAGACTTAATTTTTTTTTAAATATTTATTTGTTTTTGAGAGGCACAGAGAGACAGAACACAAGCAGGGAAGGGACAAAGAGAGAATGAGACACAAAATCCCAAGCAGGTTCCAGGCTCCAAGCTGTCAGCACAGAGCCCAACACAGGGCTCAAACTCACAAACCGTGAGACCAAAGTCGGATGCTTAACTGACTGACCCCCCCCAGGTGCCCCTTCTTACATGATTTTTATCATGTTGAGGAAGTTTCTTCTTATTTCTAGTTTTTTGAATGTTTTTATCAAGAAACTGAAATTTTAGGGCACCTAGGTGGCTCAGTTGGTTAAGTGTCTGATCATGCCTGGCTCAGGTCACGATCTCTTGGTCCACAAGTTTGAGCCCTGCACTGGGCTCTGTGCTGACAGCTCAGAGTCTGGAGCCTGCTTCTGATTCTGTGTCTCTGTCTCTGCCCCTCCCCTGTTTGCACTCTGTCTCTCAAAAATAAACATTTTTTTAAAATTGCATTAAAAAACAACTGTGAAGTTTTGTCAAAAGCTTTTAATGTATCAATTGAAAAGTTTCTGTGGGATTTTTCTTCATTCTGTTAATGTGATCTATTATAATGATTTTCATGTTGACCATTCTTTCATTCTGGGAATGAACCCCACTGGGTCATAAATCATTTTCAATATGCTGTTGAATTCAGTTTGCTAGTATTTTATTGAGGATTTTTCCAAGTTTATTTATTTATCCTGGTGGGAGGGGGGAGGTGCAGAGAGAGAATCCCAAGCAGGCTATACACTCAGTGTAGAGCCCAGTGTAGGGCTTGAACTCACAAACCGTGAAATCATGATCTGAGCTGAAACCAAAAGTCGGGCGCTCAACCGAATGAGCAACCTAGCTGCCCCTTATTGAAGATTTTTGAATCAATATTCATCAGGGATATTGATCCATAGTTTTTGTCTTTGTCTTTGATATCAGGATTAGGTTAACCTCATAGAATGAGTTAGGAAGTTTTACTTCCACTTTAATTTTGGGGAAGGTTTTGAGGATTGGTGTTCTTTTTTTTTTTCTTTTATAGTTTATTGCAATTTGGTTTCCATAAAACACCCAATGCTCATCCCCACAAGTGCCCTCCTCCAAGCCCATCATTCCCCTTCCCTTTTCCCCCTCCCCCTTCAGCCCTCAGTTTGTTTTCAGTATTCAAGAGTCTCTTATGATTTGCCTCCCTCCCTCCTCCTAGTTTCCCCCCTTCCACTCCCCCATGGTTCTCTGTTAAGTTTCTCCTGTTATGAGTGAGAACATACGGTATCTGTCCTCTGCCTGACCTATTTCACTTATCATGACTCCCTCGAGGTCCATCCACGTTGCCGCAAATGGCCAGATTTCATTCTCATTGCCATGTAGCATTCCATTGTATATATAAACCACCACATCTTCATCCATTCATCAGTTGATGGACATTTAGGCTCTTTCCATGATTTGACTATTGGTGTTCTTTTTTAAATGTTCAGTAGAATTGACCAGTGAAGGGGCTGATGGGTGGCTTAGTTGGATGAGCATCCAACTCTTGATTTCAGCTTGGGTCAGGATCCCAGGGTTGTGGGAGCAAGCCCTGCCTTGGGCCCCTTGATAAGCATGGAGCCTGCTTAAGATTCTCTGTCTCCCTCTACCCTACCCCAGCTCAAATGCTCTCTCTTGAAAAGAGAGAGAATTGGCCAGTGAAGGTATCTGTGTTGGGCTTTTCTTTGTTGGGAGGCTTTTGATCATTGATTCAATCTTCTTGGAGTTAGAAGTCTATTCTGATTTTCTGCTTCTTCATGAGTCAGTGTAGATTGTGTTCCTAGGAATTCGTCCATTTCATCTAGGTTATCTACTTTGTTAGCATAATAGTTATTTTTAGTGTTCTCATATAATCATTTCTATTTCTCTAAGTCCGGTGACAGTGTCCTTACATTCAGTCTGGGTGGCTCAGATGGTTAACCATCCAGTTCTTGATTTACACTCAGGTCATGATCTCACAGTTTGTGGGTTTGAACACTGTATCGGGCTCTGCACTGATAGCATGGAGTCTGCTTGGGATTCTCTCTCCCTCTCTCTCTGCCTCTCCTCTGCTTGTGTGTGCTCCTCTCTCAAACAAACAAGAAATATATATTGACTTATTTTGTAGACTATAGTATAATCTAGAGAATGCCCCATGTACACTTGAGAAGAATATGTATTTTGATGTTGGGTGGAGTTTTCTGTAGATGTCTGTTAGGTCGAGCTGGTGTTAATGTCCCTCAGGTCCTTTTTTTTTTTTTTTTTAATTTTTCTTTTTTAAGTTGATTTATTTATATTGAGAAAGAAAGAACAACTTGGGAAAGAGCAGAGAGAGGGAGAAGAGAGAATCCCAAGCTGGCTCCCCATTGTCAGTGCAGAGCTTGATGTGGGGCTTGAACCCACAAACCATATGAGATCATGACCTGAATCAAAGTTGGCCACTTAACTGACTGAACCACACAGGCACCTCAGTCTTTCTCACTGATTTCCTGTCTGGTTTTATCAATTATTGAAAGTGGAGTTGGGGTGCCTGGTGGTTAGTTAGTTAAGTATCCGACTCTTGATTTTGGCTCAGGTCATGATCTCAAGGTCAGAGATAGAGCCCCACATTGGGCATGGATCCTGCCTAAGGGTCTCTCTCCCTCTCCCTCTCCCCCTTCCCTGCGCATGCTCGCTCTCGCTCTCTCGTTCTCTGTTAAAAAAAAAAAAGAGTATTGAACTCTCCAATCCTTATTACAGAACTGTTTTTTTCCCTTCAAATTTATCATTTGTGCTTTATATATTTTGGGGCTTTAATGTTAGGTGGGTGTTTATGATCATTATATCTTGCTATATTGAAACTTTTATCAGGCTACAGTTTCCTTTGTCTCTTCTAATCCTTTTTGTTTCAAAGTGTCTCTTTTGTCTGATAATATTAGGGCCACTTTAACTTTCTTTTGGTTATTATTTGCATGAAATGTATTTTTTCATTCTTTTACTTTCAACTTCTTTGTGTTCTTATATCTGAGTCTCTCATAGATTTCATGTAGTTGGATCCTGATGTTTTTAAATCCAGCTTGCCAATCTCTACTTTTAATAGGATAGTTTAATTCATTTATATTTTATGTGATTACTGATGAGAAACTTCTGTCGGTCTTATGTCTCGGTTTTTTGTTCCTCAGTTTCTCTATTACTATCTGTTTGTGTGTGTTGTTGTTGGGTTCCATTCTAATTCCTTTCCTTTTCTGTATATTTGTATATTTTTAGTTACTTTCTTCATGATTACTGTGGGGATTATGCTAACATCTTAATCTTATAACAACCTAATTTTTAAAAAATATTTTTTATTTTATTTATTTATTTATTTATTTATTTATTTATTTTGAGAGACAAAGAGACAGCACGAGCAGGGGAGGGTCAGAGAGAGAAGGAGACACAGAATCTGAAATAGGCTCTAGGGTCTGAGCTAGCTGTCAGCACAGAGCCCAATGCGGGGCTCGAACCCATGCACCATGAGATCATGACCTGAGCCGAAGTGGGATGCTTAACTGACTGAGCTGAAGTGGGATGCTTAACTGATTGAGCCACCCAGGTGCCCCTAAAAATATTTTTTAATGTTTATTTATTTTTTGAGAGAGAAAGAGAGCATGAGCAGGGGAGGGGCAGGGGGAGGGGGAGACACAGAATCTGAGGCAGGCTTCAGGCTCTGAGCTGTCAGCACAGAATCAGATGCGGGGCCTGAACCCATGAGCTGTGAGATAATGACTTGAGCCGAAGTCAGACGCTCCACCAACCGAAGCACCCAGGTGCCCCAATATAACAACTTAGTTTGAATAATACTGGCTTAATTTTAATAGTATAAACACTCTTTGAATTTAACTCTGACCCTCCTATTGTCATAGATCACACATTTATTTTTTTATGTCCAGTAAGATTTATGATTATTGCTTTATGCAGTTGAATATCAAATCATGTAGGAAAAATTACAAACCATAACAAAAGTAAAGTAATACTATCTTTTATAGTTACTTATTTACTTTTACTAATGCTCTTTATTTTTCCCTATGACTTTGATTTACTATGCAGTGTCCTTTCATTTCAGCCTGAAAGTATTTTTTGTATAGCAGGTATAATGTTAATGAACAGTCAGCTTTACTTCCTCCCTTCCTTCCTTTTTCTCCCTAACAGTGTTATTAGACCTCCAGAATTTCTAAACAGTTCATTTCTTTTTTTTTTAATGTTTTTGTTTGTTTGTTTGTTTGTTTTTTGAGAGACAGAGAGAGACAGCACGAGCAGGGGAGGGAGACACAGAATCTGAAGCAGCTCCAGGCTCTGAGCTAGCAGTCAGCACAGAGCCCGATGCGGGGCTTGAACCCACAAACCATGAGATCATGAGCTGAGCTGAAGTCAGACACTTAACCAACTGAGCCAGGCGCCCCTTTCTGTGGAAATATCTTCATTTCACCTTCATTCTGGAAGGATAGTTTGTTGGATATTGAATTCTTGGTTGACAACTTTTTTTCCTTTTAAGTTTATTGATACCCCACCCCACTCCATCCCATCCCTGCCCACTGCCTTCTGGCCTCAGAGAAATCAGCTGTTAATCCCACTGAGGCTTCTTTGTGCATATGGAATTGTTTCTCTGTTGCTTCTTTCAACATTTTCACTGTCTTTGGGTTTTGACAGTTTGACTACAATGTGTCTCAGTATGAGTCTCTTTTACTTGATCTTGTTTGGAGTTAACTGGATTTCTTAGGTAGTTTCATGTCTTCTCAGATTTTGGAAGTTCCTAGCCATTACTTCTTCAACTATCTTTTTCTGCTCCTTTCTGTCCCTTCCTTCTTGGAATTGTATAATGTGTATGTTGGTATTTTTGACCACATTTCATAGGTTTCTTGGATCTGTTTTTCTTCATTATTTTTTCTTTCTGCTTCTCATACTGGAAAATTTTGGTTGTCCTTTCTTCAAATTCATTGATCCTTTTATCTGCCTGTTCAAATCTATTGAACTTCCCCAGTGATTTTTCATTTTAGTTATTGTACTTTCAGGTCCAGAATTTGTTTTCTTTTTGTAAGTTGTGTCCCTTTATTAATATTCATATATCCTTGATTTCCTTTAGGTTTTTTTTTTTTTTTGGTCTAGGGCTTGTTTTAGGTCATCCAACACACGTAAGGCCATTAATTTAAAATCCTTGACTAATAATTACAGTGTCTGCACTTTCTTAGGATGGTTTTCTGTCAAATTATTTTTTCCCCTGTGAATGGGCCATACTTCCTGTTTCATTGTATATTTTGTAATATTTTTTGCTGATAACTGGACATTTTAAGTATTCTGGAATTCTAAGTCTCTCACCTCTCAGAGTTTGCTGAATCTTGCTTGTTGATGGCTGGATCCTTCTGTGACTTGGTCAGTTTATTTTTTTTTGCAAAGTGTTTATTCTTTGATTTGTGTGGTTCCTGAAGTTTCTATTCTGCTATCTCTGTGGTCATCCAGCATCCTAAAAAAGATTTTGTTAAGTGTCTGTCTCCCCAAAATGGAAGAAACAAGCATTATCTCTAATCTCTCTACTCTGTCCCAGAAGCGATTTCCGCATCTAAAACAATGGTAGCTAACCCTATCCCAACCCCACAGTGATTTAAAAAAAAAAAAAAAAAAAAAGGCAATAAACCATCAAAACACACAAACCTGATATTTGGAGCGCAAGGCCCTTATTGTCCACCCTGGCTCCTTCCAGCCACACCAGGAAGGCAGACTGCCACCCACATGGCTGCGTGCCATGGGATAAGGGCTGGGCAAGGCAGACAGAATTTCAGGAAATCTGCTGACATTTACTACTCTCTTCATCAAGCTCACTCCCAGAAGCCACATGTAAGTGTTTGACTAGACTCTGGTGTTCCAGAATAGTTACTACAGACCGCTCTTGCCAGGCAAATGGCTGTTTTGGTGGAGGGACGGACTCCTGCATGACGTCACTCCTTGATAACTGCCCTTATAATCGCACCAAAATTTCTATCTAACTGACCTACTTTAGTTTATAAAACTTCCCTGGACATTTCTTACTCGACAGTGACTAAATTTCAGGCCTTAATTACCTCATAGTTTGTCTTTAGAATACATTCCTAGGAACAGGATAAACCTTTTAGAGGACATTGAGATGTATATAAGCAAATGATTTTCAGGGAGGTTGACCCAAATAGAGTCCCTGGCACTGAATCATTGTAAAACACATACCTTCCATGTCAGGATGTAAACTTGAGTAGAGCACAGTCTGAGTTCCACACAACCCCCCCTGTACTGGATGTTGTAAATTTAACCTCTGCTTGCTCATTAAATAGGCATGACTTTAGCTGTTGTTGCTTTGGACTGATTACTCGGGAAATCTACACTTCTCTGGGTCGGCTTTAATAGAAACCTCTCCTTTCACATCTGCCCTGTCACTGCTTATGGCCCAGATGTTTTCTCATTGGGTTGTTTGTTAAGAATCCCTGCTCTGGGGGTCCTTCCTCCTATCAGTGTCCATGTCCCCTAAGCTAGTGGCACCCCCAAAGGGTTGTGGCCTGGAAAGGAGCATTAAAGCTCTGGGTGGGAGGGCTAGTGGTGCAGGGAGGTATGGTGGGGCAGTGTAGTCTGAAGAAGCATATTTAATGGAAATGCCTGGGGGAAAAAAGATGCTGGTGGTTTTCATTGTGCAAATCTAGAGAACATTTGATTTGACAAACTTTCTTGGCTGTTTGGTTTTGGCTTAAGAGGGCTGGCAACATGAGTTGGTGACGCACTTTCACAGGGGCCAAGTGTCAAGACCATATGAGAATGGGAGGGACTGCAGGCAAAGAGACTCTGGTTCTGGATGTTTCCACTGGGCCATTTGGACAGTCACACCTGGGTGTCTGGTGGATTAACGCCTATTGGCTTCTCAGCTCACAGGATCAGAAACCTGAGTTGTCATCCTGCTGATAGCAGAGGGCCTTTGGGATTATGACTAATTGTTAATAGCTCTGGGCAGTTATCAGTGAGTCAGGAAATGACCTGCTGGTGTCAGAGGATCAGACAGCTGAGGACCCTGGCCTGTTAAGAGAGCCTTGAGTCATCAAGCCCAAGTAAAATAGGTAATAGCACCTAGCCCAGGGGTCGTGGTAAGTCTGGGTAAGGTCACACTCACAGTGTCCATGTGCGGTGCCCATGCCCACATCTTTGTGGGTGCCGAAGGACCCCGGAAGGGCATTAGATCTGAGCCAGAGGGTCACTGAGAGCTGGATCTGGGTCCCCCCACCCCTGTCCTCAAGGGCTGGGCCAGTCTGCAGGGGGCCCCTGAGATTAGTGACTTCTAGGTTGTCCATAAGTCCCTGCTGGAGGTGGCTGTGTGGCCTTTCTTGCTGGGGAGGGAATGAGTCCTTGCTTGGTACCAGCTGGGCCCTGCCCTGCCTGAGCTTGTTTCCTGCCCACATGGCATGGCCATGGGCTGAGCTTCTCCAAGATCACTTAGTGTTGGGGACCATTTCTGTCTCCTTGTGGTGGTGAGCAGCTCCCCTAGCCTACTGCTCTCTGGTCCCCTGCCTCTCGTGATAGCTGCAGCTGTTCAGAGTTGTACTAACTCCCACTACAGACTACACAGAACTGGGTGCTAGGCTGGTCTTCCCGTGGATTTCATGTAATTTTCAAGGTAGCCCTGTGATGTGGATGGTGATATTCCCATGCACAGATCAGAAGCCACAGCTAAAGAAGGGATGTGATTGGACCAAGGTTACAGAGCAGATGGAGGTAGGCCTGGGGTCAGTCAGACCCGCTTGTGCAGAAAGGATTAACCTGACACCAGGAGAGGGGTGGCCTTTGCCCTAGGCTTCTGGGTCCTCCCTGAGTGTCTTTGTTTACTCAGAGCCAGATAGTCTACAATAATATGGTTTATGGTAGGTGCTTTTGGCCATGTGGCATCTACTCAATCTCTGGAGAGGCTGGAAATCGAGGTCATCATGCAGGTGGCCATCTATGCCAGTGTCACCAAGGCCCAGTAAAAACTCTCAATGCTAAGGCTCAGGTAAGCTTCCCTTCTTGGTAATACTCTATGCACATTGTCACACATCAGGGCCAAGAAAATAATACTGTCCATGACTTTGCAGAAGCTCCACATTTGGTACTTTTCCTGGACTCTACCCACGTGCAATCCCTTATCTGAATTTAATCTGTGTCTGCCTCTTGTAACACACTGTAACCATGTATGTATTATATCAGGTTTCAAGGTGAGTTTAGGAGTCTTTGTAGCAAATTATTGAATTTGAGGGTGATCTTGGGAATCCCCAAATTTGTGATTGGTGTCAGAGGGGTGGGCAGTCTTGGGGACCCCTGTACTTCACCTGCATTTCTTAGCTCAGGAATTTTTATGCATGAAACCAAGTGTTCCTCAAACTCACCCAGATGGGCCAGAGTAGTGCTATCCCCACCACCAATGGTGATTTTTTTCTCTGCCCTGGAGCAAGTCCAGCTCCCAGGAAAGATACTCCTGGGCTTTCACGACTAGCCCCTCTACACAGAGTGGCCTTTTGGTGGCCTGAGCTTCCCCAGCATGTCCTCAAGGAGTGCTCCTGCCTCCCTTAGGGCCACCTATGGACTGCCTGGTCTCTGCCAAGGCGGAGAAGTGATGGGTCACGTGATTATGCCCCCATACATGATCCAAGTGGATTGTACCGATGTCATTATCAATGCTTGAAAACACCCACTGCAATATACCCTCATAGTTCTGTATTATGGGATAACCTTTACTAACTGATCAAAAGGGGGTGACATGTTTTTGTTTAAAATTAGCATGCTTTAGCCTTTTTCAGGTTTTCCTTGTATTTCCCTTTATTGGGAACAGGCAGCTCATGTTCTCTGGCCACTGATTTGTCATCGATCCTTATGCCAAAGTTCCTGATCTTCCTTCACCCACAGTTAGGTGTTCTAGTCATTTTTTTTATTGGAAAATATGTCAAATTACACATGATACAAAGAAATAAAGTTCCAGGTGCTTTCTAAATAAAAAAAACTTGAGAACTAAGTGTCAAATTCTGGTAGCAGTGAGGAGAAATAAGATAAAACTTTAAATGCATAAAATGGAAAGGCTTCTAAATAAAAACCTTTTAAAAATCCAAAGTAAGTGTGGAATACTGCTAACCAGTCAGAGGTGGAAGGTAATGACTGAGAAGGCAATTAACAGGGTGAATGAAGGGACCCCTAAGGTCATTTTGGTGCCAGACACCACTTCCAAAAAAGGCAGACTGACCATATGTTCCAGCAGGTTATATGCTACCTCCTGGTCCCTGGAAAGTGAGAGACAAAAATGCATGGCCCAGGGATCCTCCCTGCGGAGAAGGGCACTGAAGCCACCTTCCAGCAGCATAGACACCTGAACCTTATACTCGCCAATGGGTCAATGGCAGCTGGTAGCAAGAAAAGGCAGAATGATATTAAGTACACTTTATTTAAGAAGGTAGGAAGTGAACTATACATTTTGATTCCCCTGAAAACCCTAGATTATTTGGTGGATTTAGCTATCTAGAAAGATCTCTACTGTGTAATTTATGTTGTCCTTGATACACAGTGTCTTTCCAAATAAGTATTTCTATACATTGTATTTAACTGAACTCTTACTCTCATCTTGACTGGAATAGGACTATTTCTTATTCTGACTCTTCCACATGAGTAGGAACTGTGCCCTGAGTAGTGGTGGACTCTGAGGGGCAGCCACTGAGTCAGATGCCTGCTAGGGACTCAATCAGCAAGGGGCAGTTAGCTTTCCTCCGTGGGAATTTGAGCTACCACCTCACTGGTCTCAGCTCCTCCCTTAAGTAACGCTTCTGTGAATTCTTCATCTGGAGTTTCATTGTAGTGATTTCAGCTACTGTCTGCAGTAACATCTGAGGGATTTCAGCTTCCCTGAAGTGACACCATTGTTTTCTCCTCTGAAGTAAACCACTCAGTGATCAGCTCCTCTGAATCGTGCCCTGACCTCAGACTCTACAGCCTCTCCTGAGGTTTTTAACCATTGCCGAAGGAACAACTGTGTGAACTCAGCTCCAGTGAACGGACATCTCAGTGAGCTCCTCACCTGTCCAGCATACACCTCAGTGATCCCAACTGTTCTGCACATGTGAGTGATGTCAGTCCCTTTCAGAAGGGGCCTGTATCCTTGCTGAAGTAACACTGGCTGCCTCAGCTTCCAGCTTCACCTGTGGTGTTGTATCCAATCAGCAGTGTCACAGCAAGGGGAAAATGAGCTTCTATCAGCACCAGTGGATTGCTGTGCATTCAAGGATCAACACTCTAGCGCTTCATTTCTCCTTAGAAGTTTGCTTTCAAGAGAGAAAGGAAAAAAAAACTTAAAAATTATGAATAAACCAGATTCATTACAGCATATGATAATGGATACCACACTCTTCTTGGAATGCAAAAAAATGAAAACCTCACAGAAATGAAAATTTCAGACCATAAAAACAGAATTTTAGGTTTAAAAAATATGTATCAAAGAACTGTCTTTTGAGTAACATTTTTTTTTTTTTGAAACATCACAATGTGTAAAGAGGCACCCAGTTGGTGTAGCAGCTATGAGGTCTGGCCTCCGAATGCAAAGCTCCCTTCCTACCCACACAGGGTCCAGAGACCCAAGACATCCCATGAGTTCTGGAGCACAAGGTCTGTAAGTCATAAGGGTGGTATTTGAGGCAAACATTAATTTTTGAGTTGAATTTCACTAAAAAGTCAGGACATCCCTTCTGATCTTGAATAAAGTTCAAACACCAGGTGAAGTGTTGTCTCACTAATTAATATTTAGACTTTTTCCTTTTTTCATACAAAACAAGTGGTTCCACACACTTAGGATTTCTAGCCATAGCACATGATGATACTTGATGACAATCTTTTTTTATATCATTTTATCCACACAACACTTTTGTCTTTTAAGAGAATACTGCACATAATCCAATTCCAACTTTAGGGGGAATAATTAGAATAGTTGTTATTTTTAGGAAAGGCATGTAATAGTCTAAGAAAAATCTTTAGTATGTAAGAAAAGTTTTATTGTGACAGTAATCCTTATGTCTTCAGTATCTTCCAATAAACTTTCTAATGTTAAAGAATTATAAGTGTCTTTACCAAAATTTACTATAGTGTGTGATTTATTCTTCAATGTAACTTCAAGATGTGGGAAAAAAACAGGCACGCTCTGACGTTCTTCCATAGGAACATGCACAGTGCTCCCCTTTGGAGTTCTTTTGACACCAAACTACAGAGTATGGCATCCCGCAGAGCTACTGGAACCTTCCCCTGGGGTGGGGAGGTGGTTCTCCAGCGGCGGTGGAGGTCACAGCTTCCTGTGCACCTTCTGGTGCTGGATCAGGTGCCCGTGCTGGTTGAAGGCGCGCCCGCACTCCCCGCACTCGTAGGGCCTCTCCCCCGTGTGGATCCGCTGGTGCTGGATGAGCACGGAGTACTGGCTGAAGGCCTTGCCGCAGCGGCTGCACTCGTACGGCCGCTCCCCGGTGTGCGTCCGCAGGTGCACGATCAGTGTCGCTTTCAGGCTGAAGGCCTTGCCGCACTGCGCGCAGCGGAAGGGCCTCTCGCCCGTGTGGATCCTCTCGTGCTGGACCAGAGACCTGCGGGCGCTGAAGGCGTGTCCGCACTCGCCGCACACGTAGGGCTTCTCCCCGGTGTGCACCCGCTGGTGCTGGGTCAGGTGGGAGTGCTGCACGAAGGCCTTCCCGCACGCGTAGCAGCCGTAGGGCTTCTCCTCCGTGTGGATGCGCTCGTGGTTCATCAGCGTGGAGCGGTGGCTGAAGGCCTTCCCGCACTCGCCGCACTCGTATGGCTTCTCCCCGGTGTGCACGTTGTGGTGCTGGATGAGGACTGAACGGTCGCTAAAGGCGCGGCCGCACTCACTGCAGGTGTAGGGCTTCTCCCCGGTGTGCACGCGCTGGTGCTGGAGGAGCGTCCTCTTCACACTGAAAGCGCGGCCACACTGTGCGCACTCGTGCGGCTTCTCCCCAGTGTGCACCCGCTGGTGGCTTCGCAGGACGGTGCTGTGGTTGAAGGCCTTCCCGCAGAGCGGGCACACGTAGGGTCTTTCCCCCGTGTGGATCCGCTGGTGCTGAATAAGATGCGAGAGCTGAGTGAACGACTTCCGACACTCAAGACACTCATGTGGCTTCTCACCCGTGTGTATCTTGTGATGCTGTGCAAGATCTGAGCTCACTCGAAAGGCCTTTCCACATTCATTACACTCGTAGGGCTTCTCGCCAGTGTGGATTCTCCTATGTTTACTGAGGACAGAGCTCTGGCTGAAGGCCTTCCCACACACACCGCACACATAGGGCTTCTCTCCAGTGTGTGTTCTCTGATGCTGGAGGAGATGGGAGCTCCGACCAAAGCATTTCCCACACTCAGTGCACTTGTAGGGTCTCTCCCCACTAGGAACAGCCTGATTCTGAGAGACAGGCACACTCTGGCTCAAGACCTGAACTTCAGGTGGGCCAACAGGGCTGGGACTCACACAGAAACTCTGCTCAGGTTTATAACTTTCATCAGTCCATCCTGTGGGTGCTTTCCCCAGAATCACTGGTATTTCCTCTGAAATAAATGGCTTCCGACTCATGTCTCTATTTTGGTTTTCTCCCTTGTTTTCATATTCTGTAACAAATTCAAAGTAAAAACGTTAACTCAAATGTTAACCTACTCAAAACAGCAGAGTAAGTGCAACCTGAAAGCATGTTTAACTAACAAGAGGTGGTCGTCGGGGTGAGGTCCCTGAATGCACATGGCTGTGTGCTGCAGAGCAGAAAAATCACAACTGTGCCCAATGACTGGAAATCTGCTGATGGGGCAGCTTAAGGGACAGGTGTGACCTTTGGTCTGGAGTCATCCCCCTGCACGAAGTGTACATGTGGCACACAGCAGGGCTGCAGCCCATCACCACCTGAGTCTCACCCTCCCTGGAGTCCTTACACAGAGCTTCCAGGAGCCATTTGCAGCAGGAATAAATGTGGGACCCCACCCATGACTGCAAGGAACCTTGTGGGGCTGCCAGCAACACAGGAACAGCATTCAAATCTGTGTTGCACTCAAGTGGAATTTCAGCATGAGAGTCCCTCTGGGCAGGGGAAGATCTGAGGGAATCCTCACTCTCCCAAAGGTGTACTCAAGGTCCATAACAGGTACTCGGGGCCAGCAGCCTTGAGAAGAAATTCATAAATGCCAACATAGCCACACCCACAGATCCTGAGCTAGGATGGCATCCAAGTGTGCATATGAACTTTTTGCTCTCCCTTCTCTCCAGGGGAGGTGGAATAATTTTTTCACTGGTTCATGTGGGTAAGAACTGGGTATTTTCAGCTTAGGGAACCATATTCTGCTCTGTTCCTTCATGGTCAAAGACCTACAGCGGCAGTCTCCAAGACAGAGGCCTGATGAGGTCTTTTTCTACCTCAATCAAGTATGTTTCATTCCAGGTTCTTTATCAGAAATGATGTGGACTAGCAACCATTTTCCAATTATGTGCTATATGTAATAAGGATATTTTCAAGTCCGATGAGCCCCCCACCTTGCAGGTTAACAGCATTACTGAGATGAGAGCTTCACTTTTTAATTAGTTCATAACTCGGTCTGGGAAGACATATGCTATATAGTGGGTCACCTGGCACCCCAAGCCAAGTGATCCCTACACAAAGCCAAGGGACCTTCTGAGACTACTTCTGACTGATGTTTAGAAAAAGATTTGGGTCAAGGTGGTCAATAAATTAAATATGCTTGGGGCACCTGGGTGGCACCAGTTGGCCAAGCGTCGAACTCTTGATTTCGGCTCAGGTAATGAGATCAAGCCCCATATCAGGCTCTGTGTGGGGTATAGAGCCTGCTTAAGATTCTGTCTCCTTCTTCCTCTGCCCCTCCCCTGCTCAGGCTGTCTCTCAAAATAAATAAACTTAAAGAAAATTAAAACAACAAGAAAGTAAATAAATAAAAGATACTTGTTTTGATCTATGTTGCCTTTTGACTGACAAGGAATGGTTACCTTGGAGGGACAAAGACACCAAATGCTAATACTTCTTGTAGAAGTTGGTAGCAGCCAGAGTGTAGCAAACCCTCATCAGGTGTGGCAAGCTGCAAAGATTCAGCTGCTCGGCCATTTACTAGCCGATAATGTCACTCCCTGAGGGGAGTTGCAAAAATAGGCAGGGGAGCGCCACTCCCTGCCAGGAGAAGCTAGAAAAACAAAGATCAATCGCCCACTGGCAGGGTGGTATCAGCCCTTCACAGGCTGTGCTAAAAACTTTAGTTTATTTCCTCCTTTACCCTAGCTTTGACCCTGTTTCCTAGCAACCGACCTAGGTCAGCTGCCTTGTTCTCCCGCCTAAAAACCTTTATAAGAGAGTGTTTTCTGAATAAGAAGAAGAGGCTTGATCAGATACCATGTGTTGTGTCCTTACTCTCTGTGCTCCCCCTTCCTGCCCTTTCTCTCCCTCTCTCAGGATCAAGAACCCGCAAGGATTTTCCGCCCTGCTGGCTGGGGCGGGACATGACAATCAGGGGGTCATCTGAGAAGCAGCAGGACTGGGAAATTGGGAGAGACTGCTGAGTGTGAAGGGCCTTGTAGAAGTGGGGGGGTCCCACTCCAGGCTTGATTAATCTGCTCTCCACACCTGCCCTAAGATTCAGCAGCACTCCAGACACAGACACTCGGAGTTCTTCCCATAGACACAGGGCTCATGTTCATTGTCTTCCCCCTGGGGGCAGGTTCAGAGGAAGCCTCCTTTGGCGGCTCAGGACTGCAACAAGAGAGCACAAGCACCCACCTGAACCCTTCTCTTCTACAGAACAAGAGCTGCAAGTCCCTGGGCACAGGAAAGCGAACTTCTTATTCTAGGGCACAGATAAAAATCACAATGGTGGGGAAGGGAAAAGAAAACTACCCTCTACTTCTGAGGGAGGGGCAGGGAAGTGATCATGAGCCCAGACAATGAGAAGTCTGCTCCAACTAGGGGAAGGGCTCCCAACCAAGAATACAATACCTGCCTAAAGCTGAGGATGGATCAGGACAGTGAAGCACTCTGTCATTTCCCTCTACCCCTGCCCCAAAGGCCAGCAAGCATTGAGTAACAAGCAACAGAAGCCTACTGCTGGGGGTGGGGGGTGCTGGTGGCCAGAGCACAGAGGAAAAGCCTCTCTTGCAGGCACACCTGGAAGACTGAAAGTCCCCACCCTATGCACAAAGACGTGCCAGAGGAATGTGAATGCAGTGGTGCACTGAAGGGAACCACGAAAACAGAACCCAGCCAAATTCCTGACGCAGGCTTCCACACTAACCGCCCAGTAGGTGGGGCTACATTCCTAGACAGATGTACTATTTACCTCTACTTCTACTGTCTTAATTAATGATAACTAACATTCAATAAAAAATTATAAGACACTCAAGAGAAAGGAGAAAGACTGTGTACACACACATACACAGTCACGAGACTATGTGACTAACAGAACCAGAATTAGAGATGACCCGTATGTTGAACAATGTGAATAATCAGATGAGGTATTTCGGCAGATAGATTCTGTGACTGGAAATGTTAGATGTAGAAAATATAGCAACATAAGAATGCCTCTGATAGGCTTATCACGGACTCAACTGTGAGGTTGAGGAAAATAGCAGTGAGGAAAATAGGCCAACAGAAATTAGCCAAAAAGAAACATAAAGACAAAAATGTATGAAACAGAAAAATAAATTTGATATGGATCAACATAAATGGACTAACCTGCATGAGTTGGAAATGCAGAAGAGAAAGAACAGGAAAGTAAAAACATCTGAAATGATAATGGCTGACATTTCTCTAAAAATGGAAGACATCAAAACACAGATCCAAGATATTAGTCATACATGTTTTGTTTTGAGACACAGAGTGTATGTGTGCAAGTATGGGAGAGAGGTAGGGGGAGGGGGAGAGAGAAAAAAAAATCTTAAGCAGGCTCCATGCTGATGTGGGGCTCAATTCCACAGCCCTGGTATTATGACCTGAGCTGAAATCATGAGTGGAAAGCTCAACCAACTCTGCCACTCAGGCCCCCCACAAACATGTTTCCAAAATATCAACTAGAGCGGCACCTAGGTTGTGTCCTAGATGAGCATCTGATTTTTTAAAAATTTTTTATGTCTTTTATTTTATTTTATTTTATTTGAGAGAGAGACAGAGAGTGAGTAGGGGAGGGGCAGAGAGAGAGGAAGACACATTATCTGAAATAGCTCCAGGCTCCAGGCTCCAGCCTCACGAGGGCTTGAACCCACAGACTGTGAGATTGTGACCTGAGCCGAAGTCAGATACTCAACAGACTGAGCCACCCAGGCGCCCCGGTGAGCATTTGATTTTGGCTCAGGTCACAATCTCACAGGTCTTTGAGTATGAGCCCCACATCAGGCTCTGTGCTGACAGCTCAGAGCCTGGAGCCTGCTTCGGATTCCGTGTCTCCCTCTCTCTCTGCCCCTCCCCCACTGATGTTGTGTCTCTCTCAAAAATAAACATTAAAAAAGAAAAAAAAAAAAAACACCCCGACTAGCTACATCGTATTCAAACTGCTAAAAACCAAAGAGAAAATAAAATTTTAGAGGTAGAGGAAAAACACATACAATCGAGTGCATACTCATCAGAATCAAGTCAAAAAACAATGGACTGACACCCTTAAAGTGCAGAAAAAGAAAAAACAAGTCAATTTACAAACACCAGTGAAGAGAACACCCAACAATCAAATCCAAACTAATGTTAAAGAGAATTCTTCAGGCTGCAGAAATATACCTGACAGACAGTTGAATTTATACAAGGAAATGAAGGCTTTTGGAAACGGTTAACATGAAGGTAAATATAGGACTATGTAAAAAAATTTTTTAAATCACCCTAAAAGAGAACTGTCCAAAGCAAAAATGGTTATGCACTAGAGCACCTGGCTGGCTCAGCTGGAGGAGAATGGGACTCTTTATTTCGGGGTCATGAGTTCAAGCCCTATGTTGGGTGTAGAGACTACTTAAATACATCTGAAAAAATAGTTATACACTGTTTATAGCACATGCAAGAGCAAACCTTATGACAACACTATCACAGAACCTGGGACAGAGGGACAAGAATATCGTAATGGAGCAAATGTTTATGTCCCTCCCTGCAAATTCATACGTATTTGGTGGTAGAGACTTTGGGAGGTAACTGGAGTTACAGGAGATCATGAAGGTAGGGCCCCCATGATGGCATTAGTGCCCTCTAAGAAGAGACCTCAGTGAGCATACTCACTCCCCCTCCCCTCCCCAAGGCACACGGAGACCATGTGAGCGCACAGAAAGCGGTCATCTGCAAGGCAGGAATAGAACCTCACCAAACTCTCACTTTCATCTTGGACCTCCAGCCTCAGGAACTGGGAGATCGAAAATTTTCACGTTTAAGTCACTCAGCCCATGGCATGGCATGGTTATGGCAGACTGAACGGACTAATGGACAAGTGTGCTACTCTAATAGTCTTCTAACACATGTGAAACCACGTTAGCATTGTTTGAAGGTACACAATGGTTAGAGATACCTAGTGTGAACCCTAGAGCAGCCACTAATCATCTGTTTTTGTTTCCTCTTCCTTTCTTCCTTTTAAAAAATTAAGTTACTTGTGGGGCACCTGGGTGGCTCAGTTGGTTAAGCATCCAACTTCGGCTCAGGTCATGATCTCACGGCTTGTGAGTTCGAGCCCTGCATCGGGCTCTGTGCTGAAAGCTCTCCTCCTCTCTCTGCTCCCCACTCTCCCCCATCATACTCTCTCTCTCTGTCTCCCAAAAATAAAGATTTAAAAAAATTAAGTTATTTCTCATGATTCTATTTTATCTCCTTGGTCAGCTTCTTAGCTTTAACACTTGTGATATCTTTTGATTATGATATAGCTTAGTGTGATTGTATTCAAGTCTATTTATTTATTTATTTATTTTTAAATGTTTTATTTAGTTTTGATACAGAGAGAGACAGAGCATGAGAGGGGGAGGGGTAGAGAGAGAAGGAGTCACAGAACCGGAAGCAGGCTCCAGGCTCTGAGCTAGCCATCAGCACAGAGCCCGACGCGGGGCTCGAACTCACGAATGTGAGATCTGACCTGAGCCGAAGTCGGAGGCCTAATCGACTGAGCCACCCAGGCGCCCCTCAAGTTTATTATGTAAGGGGTTCATTAAGTTTCTTAGATCTGTGAGTTTACAATATTCATCATATTTGGAAAAATTTCAACCATCATTTCTTAGAATTTTCTTCTCTGACCCTGCCACCCCTGCTTTGTTGGCTTCATTTATATATATTAGCCTCTTTAAGATTATCCCACAGCTCACTAATGTCCTGTAGTCTTTTTCCTTCCTTTTCCTTTTTAGTAGTCTCTAGCACTTTTACTTTCACTAATCCTTTCATGTGCAATATCTAATCTGTCACTAATTTTACTCAGTGACCTGTTCATCTCATGTATTCTTGTTTTCATCTCTAGAGGTCGGAAATGAGCCTTTCATTTATCTTTCATGCCTCTACTTAATATGCTCAAAATTCCCTCTAGTCCTTGAACATATGGAAGAGATTTGTTTTAATATCCTGGTCTTCCAATTCTTTTTTTATTTTTAATTTTTTTAACGTTTACTTATTTTTGAGAGACAGAGCACAAGCAGGAGAGGGGCAGAGAGAGAGAGAAATAGAGAATCTGAAGCAGGCCGCAGGCTCTGAGTTGTCAGTACAGAGCCCAATGCAGGGCTCAAACTCACTAACCATGGGATCATGGCCGGAGCCAAAGTCAGATGCCTGACTGAACCACTCAGGCACCCCATCTGTTCTTCCAATTCTATTACTGCCGCTGTCACTTCTGGTCAGTTTAACAAGACTGTTTTTTAATTATGGTTGTATTTTCTTACTTCTTTGTATGTCTGGTAATTTTTTTTTACTAATGTCAGATATTAGTAATTTTACCTTGCTTCATGCTGGGTATTTTTTAATTCTAGAAATATTCTCGAGCTAAAGTATTCTTCCCTTTGAATTTTGTTAGACCAGACCAGAATAGTGCTCAGGGCTCTTTCCCCCTGACTAGTTACAAGCTTCCAACTCTCGGTGTTGGGAACAGATAGCATTCCCAGCCTTGTGTGAGCCTTGGGCACCGTATTTACTAGCCCATAGTTCTGTAAGCTAGAATTCCATATGGGTTCTCTGCTCAGTGTATCACAAGGCTGAAAAAAAAAGTCTTAGTCTGAATATTTGTGTGGAGGCTCAGAGAATAAATGCACTTCAAAGCTCATTCTTACTGTTGTCAAGATTTAGCCCCTTGTAGCTATAGGACTAAGGGCTGTTTCCTTGTGACTCTCAGCTCCTGACTGGTACCTGCATTCTTGCCATGTGGCCCCCTCTACCTTCAAGGCAGCCAATAGTGCATCAAATCCTTCTTCAGATTCTTTGAATCTGGCTTTGGTCCCTGACCCCCACACCCCGACTTAAAGAGTTCTCCATTCCTTAAAAGCAATAGGTTAACATAATCACAAGAATAAAACCCCTATTCACAGTCTTAAGGATTATGCAGGGAGGGTATATACTGTGCAGAGAAAGAGAGCTCTGGTCTCTCTTCCTCTTCTAAGGACACTGATCACAGCAAATCAAGGTCCTATCCTTAAGACCTTATTTAACCTTAATTACCTCCATAAAACCTCCATCACCAATACATTCACAAGGGTTTAGGGCTTCAACATATGAATGGGGGAGGGGCACAAACATTCATTCTATTATGAGGACCATCTTAAAATCCTGGCTACCGCAGCTACTACTCCTTCTAAAGAGGCAGCTCTTTCCTGGCTTTGGACACTTTCCTTGCTAGTGCTAATACTCAAGAAGTCTTCCTGTAGATCTCCAGAATTTGTCAAACGGACTCCTCCATGGCACTTCTGGCTTCCCTGGCATCTCTGGGTTCCTAGCTGTGTGTCCTCAGGCCTGGGAGACCACTGGGCTCTGCCAGGTTTCCCTCCTTGCACTGTGATCTTTTCCAAGTGGTGAGGCTGGACAATCACCCCTTTGTTTCTTGGGAATGACTTTCCTTCACTGACTGCTTTCCAACATCTTGAGAGCCATGGTTTCATATATGTTGTCCAGTTTTTCAGCTGTTTCAAGTGAGAGGTAACTCCCATCTCTGTTTACTCCATCTTGGCTGGAAGTAGAAGCCCTTGTTGTTCTTGGGTTTTTTTAATAGTTTTATATTAGAAGTTTGTATCTCTAACCAATAACTTAATTAGACATATTTCTGAGACTGTCCTTACTGCACACTTAGAGTGGAACATCTGACACAGAGATCCGTGTTTTCGACTTCATTAGATGCCACAGTGGTTTCCAAAGTGAGTGTGCACATTTACATCCTCATTAGCTGCTTTACATCCTCAACCAAACTTGATAATGTCAGATCTTTCCTTTCTTTTCTCGTTTTTGACCCTGAAGGTCTAACAGGTATATCACAGCAGTTGTAATTTCCATTACCCTGATAAGTAATCAGGTTGAGCATGTCCTCACACTTATTAGCCCTTTGATTTTCCTCCTCTATCAGAACTTAAGTTTTGTACCAACATTTCTTATTCGATATTTCTGCATTTTTTATTCTCATCAGAACAATTATTAAATTTATATTGTTTTGAAACATGGCAACACTAATAGGTTCTTCATTTTAAAAATCTGGGTTTACAGTCATCTTTTAACAAAATTTTTATACATCTTATTTTTTAAAAGTTATACTATATGTTTTTTAAACTGGAAAACACACGGTTTCGTTGTTTTTTTGGACTTAAATAGCCTCATCTTCATAGAGTAAAGCTAGTAAGACAAAAAAACAATTACCCATTTGCCTTGAAAAATATTTCTTCTATTATTTGAAGCTCCTAAATAGGTAGTTTCTTTGCCAAAGTAACAAGATGAGCAAGATGACTTTAGTAAATTAAAAAATAACTACAGGTTACCCAATCATCCATGGCATAAAAGCAACGCATGACCAAACTTGGAGGACCAGAGCCCTCACTTTCAGAACAATAAAGCTTCACGGGCTGTTTCAAGTATAGACTAGGGAAGAATGTTTTACATGTGACAAAACAAAGGAAAAAAAAACAATTCCACTGAAATAAAATTTTAATTTAGAAAGCCCCTCCCCATGATTTTGTAGAGCCTGTATGTGCTATATAACAAGAACATAACTCTGCACCCCAGCAATCTCTTTACATTCTGGTGAATCACGAGCATTAACACCTTCAGGGATTGTACTGGTTTAAAAAGATGAGACATATACCTACCCCATGGACAGGGTGAACTGTCTTGCTGCCTACAAGCTGTCATGTGGTCACGCTTGGAATTGTCTGCAAAAGGAAAAGAGAGTTAAGTGAGAACAAATCAGTTCTCAAGAACAGGAACTCCTGGGGCACCTGGGTGGCTCAGTCGGTTAAGCAAATGACTTCCGCTCAGGTCATGATCTCACAGCTCGTGAGTTCAAGCCCTATGTTGGGCTCTGTACTGATAGCTCAGTGCCTAGAACCTGCTTCGGATTCTGTGTCTCCCTCTCCTTCTGTCCCTCCCTCCCCTGCTTGTGCTGTTTCTCTCTCTCTCTCTCTCTCTCTCTCTCTCTCTCTCTCTCTCTCAAAAATAAACAAACATTAAAAAAAAAAGAGTAGGAACTCCTTTCACTGGCTGTTCACTGTCTGTTGCGTGTAAGTGCAATTCACAGAGTTAAGACCACAGGCTCCTCTGCCCAAAAAGGCCCCAGGTAGAAGCTACTCCTGGGTCTGTCACCTGTCAGTGTGCACAGCTGCCAGGAGCTGATTGGCCCAAGTGAAGGATGGCCAGCTCCTCTCACTCACCTGAATGTCCGCTGCCCAGGCCCCTAGTCTCCTCAGCCCCTTGCCCATCCAGAACCCACGGCTCTTCTCCTCGCTCCAGCTGACAGATCACATTGGGCTTCGATCCTGGAAGTCCTGCTCATGGGGAGGGAAGGCCTTTTGTCAACACAAGATCTGTAAACACCCATACCTCACTTGAGTGGCCTATAGGCATGAGACAGACCAGTGTGATGTCCCTCTAGAGCTGAACACCTAGAGGCAACCCCCAAAACCCCCACCCCAGGTCCTGCCCTTGGCCAAGCACACAGACACAGAAGCGGCCTGCTAAGGAACCATACCCAGTGATACCACGTTGCCATAGGTCTCCATCATAACGTGTCGGTAGAGGCCACGTTGAGCAGGGCCCAGGCGGTCCCACTCTTCCTGGGAGAGGAGCACAGCCACATCCTCAAAGGTCACCTTGGCCTGGAATGACAGGGGCTGCTGAAGGTTGGATTGAGCCTCCACATCTGAGATGGAATGGGTGCAAGCAACGTGGGTGGGGGGAGTGGAGACACCCGGGGTCGGGGTCGGGAGAAAACACATGTGAGCAGATGAGGGAGGCATCAGGAAGGGGCCACACTGTTCAGAAGACACAGTGACACTCAGGCTGCCACCTGGAGCCTTGGGCATGGGAGAGATGTGAGGAAATGCAGGGGTGCAGCAAAGGCCCTCGAGGCAGCTCACCTGGGGTCCTGCTGGTGGTGGGAGGAGTCTGGCCGCTGCCATAGTGTGATCCCCTGAGATTTCTGAGGAAGATAAGTCAGAGGAGCCTGTGGGGTGAGAGAGAAAGGTGCACATGAGAGGCCCACCCTTGCCCCCACTGTGAACTCTCATGGGCCCAAGAAGGTCTCATCGGAGATGCCTGGGGACACCTGTTACCCCAAGGCTCCAGCCACAAGGTTTTGCTCTCCAGACCCTGGGGTCCTCATGACCAGCTGGGGAGCTAGCAAGGACTCTGAGGCACCTGGCCAGGCCCACAGTCTAGGTACAGGGCCCTGGCCAGAGCATTCACATAGGTACAAAGCGTTTATTAGGTCTGGTGTGGGTGCCAGGCCAGGCTGCCTCCATAGACAATCCCCCAGTGAAGACATGTTGGGAATGGATGGCTTTCCTCAAGGTCCACACTCCTATGGGGGCCTCACCCAGGTCCAGCGTGCGTGGCTTGACCATAACTCCTGTGGGCCCACTGTTGCCTCAGTCTCATCTAGGGCCATCAACCTGGTGGTGGCTCCACCAGGGACTGGGAACAGAGACAGGACAAATGGTTGATTCTGGAGGATTAAGTCCAGAGCCACCCAGGGATTTGGTCTGAGCACCAACAGGGAGGCCTCGGGGTGAGCAGGTTCTGGGGATTTATCAGGATGAATTAAGTTGAGGTGTCTATCATTCTCACATTACTGGGGGGAGAAAGGGGGACCAAAGGCTCTCCTAATGGGGTTCACATATTTTGGAGTGCCAAAGGGGGTCTGAACAGGAACACAAAAGTCCAGTGAGCAGATCACTCTAGGAATAATGGTACAAGTTGGTGATCAACCATCTCATGCATGCAGCTCAGCAGGTACCTCCACAAACTGGGTGCCTCATCTGTTTGATTTCTCTGTAGAACATCAGATGTATGTGTAGGTTTGCATGGAAAACTTTTGGGAATACAAAACCTGAGCTCCTAACTGCAGCTACCTCTGGAACACAATGGTAGACTTATCCACCAAGAATGTCCATTCCCCCAAAATCTGTGTCTGGGTCAATGCAAATCTAATTATGATTCCAACAAATGCCTTTTAAATTGAATTAATATGAAAAATAGATGCTGGAGAATAGGTAAGAATAAAATTTGAAAAAATGGGTGTGAGGCAGGGTGGTCCTGCCTCACCAGGTCTCAGAACAAAGACAGGAAGTCATTGCCACCACCTGCTCTGCCTCCTGCCCTCTTGGCAGTGTATCCAACACCCACATCCACTTGAGCTGCCCACAGACTTGCCATCTTTCATTGTCAGTCATCTTCCCCATGGCCTTGTCCAAGTGCCTCTCCATGAGTGGTCTCTGTACCCCCACCCCATCACAAAGGGGTCCTGTCAGGGTCTCTGATGACTTCCATGTGGTCAGATCCTCGCCCACTGTTGGCAGGGTGAGTTATTAATCTGGTACTCATGCAATTCTGTCCCTCCTAGGTCTCCTGGACATTGCTCCCTCAGCCAGGCCCTCTAGCCATCCTCATCTGTGTAAGAATTTGACCTTCATGTATCATACAGGTCTGGTCCCGTGGGAACCTGGCAGAAGTAGACATTTGCACTATGGCCCCACGGCAACTAGGCCAGGATCCAACAATAAACACCCATAGGAACCTCATTCAGGGCCTTCCCAGTGGGTACAGATGATCCAGGAGGCATGTGGCTCATGTGGCCATAAGGCCTTAAGCCAGACCAACTCCTGTGCCTGCCTGTGTCCTGTGCCTGTGCTTCTTCCAGCCCCACATCCTCCATATACCTGGCACTGTCCACAGTTATCCTACAAGCCTGAATGTTCAGTGGAACCTAGGGTCCCCTTTTTGGTGCATTTGAGCTGGCAATCCCCTTCCCTCCAACTCAACATCTTCCTGGGGACCATCTCAGACACTTAACATCTAACACTAGGCTCCTATTTCTGCCCCCAGCTCAGTCTGGGCACCTGTACCCAAGACCTGATCCTGAAGCCCCCTTTCCTCCTCATTCTCTCACACCCCACTCCAAATCCACCCTCCTAGTGCACCCAGAACTTGGCCCTGTTGCAGCACGCTAGTGTATCTGTCCCCCATGGGAATAGTGACTCTCCTTGGCTTCAACTAACTTCCTGGCCCCTCCATGACTGCTATGAGGCAGCTCAGAACCCTGCCTGGGCCTCCCCTCTGGCAGGGAGTTTCCTGACCTTTGGCTGGTGCTTGACCATATCTCCCTCTCATTGAGGCCCTTCCTGACCCCCTACCTCAAGGGCCTCTGCCTTGCCCCATCCTACCTCTCCCTTCCTGTCTCAGCAGGAAAGCCATCAGCCCAATGTTTGCCAAGTAAGTGAATGAAATTAAAAAAGTAATGATATCATACTTTACACACTGTCTCAGAGAAGCCGCCTGACAGTTATGTAGATGAACCAGTTATGCCATTAGCCAGTGGGCACTCCCTCGGAATAGACCCAGGCTCAAGGATGGTGCCACTGCCAACCCACAGTCCTTCCACACACAAGTCATATACCCGCTAAGAGAAAGATTCAGGCTGTGCTAGACATACAACAGCTAAATGAAATTGTGGGACACAGAGAGCATGTCCAAGACGCTCCTCTTTCAGAAACAATGACTCCAGGGCCACGAAGGTTGTGTGTGTGCTTTGTCCTCACCTGTAAAACAGAAAATCACATTCCTTCTCTGGGGCCTCAAGAGGGGAGAGTACTTAGAACCACTGGGCGCAGAGTCAGATGCTGCTGGACTAAGTGTTATCTCATTCAATTAGATTAACTCAAAAAACCAGGCTGTCAACATGAGTGAGGCATGGAGGTGGGTGGAGAGGGCAAAGGAAAGGATTCCAACCTGGAGGGAGTCCTGGAAAAGAATAAAAACAAAGGATCTCTACCTAGGATGACCCTCACACATTATGAAGTTAAAAAAAAAAAAGCGTATCACATAGTATGTGTCAATACTATCACACAGTAGTTTTTTACTATTATCTGAAGATCTGTGTCCTTCCAACATTTATATGGTGAATTCCTAATGCCCAGTAGGATCGTGTTAGGAGGTAAGGAGAAATGCTTAGGTCATGAGGCTAGACTCCTCATGATGGGATTAGAGCCCTTATAAGAAGAGACCCCCACAGAGCTTCCCCACTCCTTCTACCACGTGAGGACACAGCAAGAAGTATGAAGCTTTCCCCTGACCATGCGGGCACCCTAATCTTGGACCTCCAGCCTTCAGAACTTCGAGAAATGTCTGTTGTGTTTTACAGGCTACCCAGTCTACACTATTTTGCTATGACAGCCCAAAGGAACTAAGATGACTGTATTCTGATAAAAAAAATAAATAAAATAAAAATAAAATAAAATAAAATAAATGCAAGAAGTGATACTAATTTTGAACAAGTCTGTGACTTCAAGCAAAGATGTGCAAAACGTCGTGGACTTCAAAATCAACAACTGTCAGGCAGGAAAACAGAGCCATCCAGGGCACCAAAACTGGCTTTGAACCAGCCACCCTTTCCCCAACTCCGACCTCCATGATTCTGATGCCCACTCCATACTTTGCTCTGTGAGAAAAACATAGGAGTTCAGACAGGAAAGAAGAACGGGTGTGCACAACAACTTCTGTTCAGATGACACCAGAGCTGGAATCACCGTCACTGAGTCCCCTAACAGACTGTGAGGAGGCCATGCCACCCTCACAAAGGGGCAAGCACAAACAGCACCAGCCCTGGGAGTGCATACACCCCCACCCATCAATAACAGTCATTCTTCGGATGTAGGAATTTCATTTTTGGAAATCTCCTCAGGGAATAACCCCAACAAAACCAGAACAGGTCAATGTCCTCAGCAGCAGTAGATGCTTAATGGGAAAGAAGCCACACCGCAGTGAGACACTCTGCCAAACACAGTCTAGCTCTCATGATGACTGAGCAGCCAGCAACAAAGACAGGAACTAAAAAAGGGACTGCAGAGAGGCCGAGAGCTTAAAGTTTATTATTATTATTTTGTTTTGTAAGCTAATCATTAGGAACTTATCACCCTTGTTGGAATTCTTGATAGGCTTGATGTAAAAGAACAACCAAGCCTGTCCTCCCAAAACCTCGTTACCAGTGACAGGCTAGCATGGGCATACTAGCAGTGCCTGGTCTGGGGTGAGCAGCTCCCAGGATCTTCCTCCCTCTGTCCTCACCATCCTCACCCACAGGGTTTCGTGATGGAATGCCCCTCTTCATCTCCAGAGAGCCCCACCCTCCGTGGTGGAAGCATCTTCAGAAAAGACAGCTCGGAGCCACTTGCGAACACAGAGCACAAGCCTGCAATCTTCCATAGTGAATGATCACGGTTCCAAACCAACGGCTTTCTTATACACCAGAAACACCTGGTCACAAAACATATGGGGGAAAAAAATTCTGTTCACAAATGGCATCAAGAAACAAGCTTAAAATAAACTTTAGAAAGGTGATGTTAATTCTGCCCACTGTATCCACAAAACCAAGGTGCCTAGAGCCAAGCGGGCCTGGGGGAAAGCAGAACAGAGCAGAGCAGGGCTGAGTCTGTATAAACAAATGGAGAACAGAGGCAATTCAAATTGCTGAGGAAAGATGATTCAGTAAATGGTGTGAGGACAAGTTAAATGCTTTAGGAAAAGCGAAATTAAGCCTTTACATAAAGTTCAACAAATCTCCCAGAAAGTAGAGGAAGGCAAAGAGATTAAAACAAACAAATTTGGTCAGAAAAATTTAGATCATCTCAGTCTAATGAATGCATTAGGCTAATGAATAAGAGTTAAAATTTTAAGTTACATTTTATAAAAAAAACTTGAATACAAATATAGATACAGTTTTATTATTTTAGGTGGGAAGGGCCTTTCAAAGCAAAATACCAAAAGCAGAAATCTGCAGGGCAGAGACTCCCACATTTGCTGCATGAAAATTAATACCTTATGCACATCAAAGCCACCAAATTCCAGAATGGGCCCAAAGACATGTAAGAATTTAATGCATGACAAAGTCGGGTTTTCAAATCAATGGAAAGATGAATTATTCAATAGGTAGTGTTAGAAACAGCAAAGAGGAAAAGAAATGAAGTTGGATTCCCAACTCACCCCACACCAAAATAAATTCCAGATGGATCCACAGTGCACAAGTACCAGAGAAAAACAAGAGTTTATGTTAAAAATAACCTTGGCGCGGGGAAAGTCCTTTAAGACATAACAAAGCACAAAAGTCTTCGGAGAAATATTTTACGATTAAAAACTTGAAATCTCTTCAAAAAACCTGAAACCGGAACAAAGCACCATAACTGGAATCAAATGTCAGTTTGTGAATAATATTTTCAACATATACGGAAGAGAGTATGAGCTGGCAGATCACAAAGGAAATGCAAAGGCACACGAACAGTTCCAACCTCACCAATCATCGGGGAACGGAAATTAAAACATTCATGTGACAACAATGCGGGGAGGGCAATTCTCAGTCCCCCATCTCCCGCTCATTCCACCTCCGAGTCCACCCTACACAACCCGGGTGTACAAAACCGACGGAATGCACCGCCACGAAGACAGTTTGCAAGTGAAAAATCTAACAACTGTCGACCGGTAGAGCATGGCCATCCTAGGCCCCCGAGCTTCCCTTTGAGGTTAATAACCGAAAACAGTGCACGCAAAATACGGAAAGGGTACAAAGGAAACCAGCTAGTGCTGCCTTTGCGCACACTGGCAGGCTGTTCCCAACGACGACTTCCAATTTTTATATTTTTCCCAAACGTTTACATTAAAAAAAACACGTTACTTTCTATTGAAATCTTAAAAATCAAATAATAAACTAGGTAAATATTTGCAAACCATGCTAGAAAAGCTGGGTCTCCATTAAAAACGGGCTCTTATAAGGTAATAGGAAAAAGAGCACGAGCAGAAATATGGAGAAAGGATGTAAAATTAGGAAAAGTACTTTTAGCCAACGAGATATCAACGCTGCTCGGAGGCGGAGAAACGGCTTACTGCGAACTGCACAGGCGCTGCGGCCGCTGCGGGGTCCGGATGGGCTTCTCAGCCCCTGGTTCTCGACTTTGGGGAGCTCTTGAGCGAGCCGGGGACTCGCGGGTCGCCGACCACCCTCCCCGGGGCAACCGCGCCGCCGTTCTCTCCGCCGCATCCCTCCACCTCTGGCCTGCGCTCGCCGACTGCGGAGGAGGGGCCCCGGGGAGGGCGGGGGTGGGTGGGAAGTTGAGGTGTCTCAGGGCCTGGGGGGAGGGGATTCCGGGCGTGGCAGGGCCGTAGGACCGGGACACTGGGAGACTGTGTAGTGTCAAGGGTAAGGGGGGAGGCTCTGGGGCGTGGCAGGGCCCGAAGGGTCGAGGTCGGGAGAGGCCTGGGTGTGAGGAGCCAAGAGAGGATCGGGGTGTGGCAAAAGGCTGGGAGGTGGGGGCTCAGAGTGGGGTCCGAGGAGGGGAAGGAGCCCACTGCGCGCCCGCAGGAGGAGGAACCCGGCGCGAGGGGCGGAAGCAGAGCGTGCCGGCGGGGAAGTGCCCCGTCCAAGAGGACGACCCGGCTCCACCTTGCGAGCTGGCGGAGAGGCCCGGCTCGCCAGTGCCCACACGCACGTCCAACTCACCTTCCACGCCGCAGACTCACGCGCGAAGAGACGGACGCCTGCAACCCACTCAGACAAAAGGGACGCCCCGCCTCGTCTGCGCATCCGCCAATCCCTTCGGGCTCCGCCTCCTCAGTCCCCGCCCACGCCCCCCAGTCACCAGTCCTTGAGCACTACACCTCCCAATCATCCCCGCCTTCCCCGCCGGCGCCATTTTCCTAACTGACAGTGAGGCCGCTGTCTCCCGAGCCACCGAGAGGCGAGATCTCCGGAGCGCCTAGAGAGGCCGCACCGCGCTCCGGCCTCGCAGTTACCGCACTTCCGGCGGTCTTGCGGTAACTTCTAGGGATGCTCCCGAGCCTCGGACCCATTGGCAACCTCGGCCCTGTTGGGTGGGGTTTCGGGCTTGTGACCAGACCGGTTCCTTTTCTGCTCCTAACCGGGTGCCACACCCTCTGAACGTGCCTCCTCATTGCTGTGCTCTGGGATCCGGCAAGGACCTAGCGGTGGTCGTCACGTGTGACAGTGACTGCCTCCTCAATCACCTGCACTGTGGTTCACGCACTTTTTTAGGAGGGAAGGTGAAGCCTGCGTCCGGGAGAGTGGTGGACGGTGTGGCACCATCCCCGGAGAGAGGAGGCTGCGACAGCCACGATTAGAATGCTTATGCGTGTTCTAGAATAACTAGAAAGGTTAGGGCTTTCTTGGAGGAACGGTTGGGGAGCAGGAGGAAGAGTCGGCCATCTCATCTTTTCTTTTTTTTTTTTTTTCTTTTTTAATGTTTTATTTAGTTTTGATACAGAGAGAGACAGAGCATGAGAGGGGGAGGGGTAGAGAGAGAAGGAGGCACAGAACCAGAAGCAGGCTCCAGGCTCTGAGCTAGCTGTCAGCACAGAGCCTGACGCGGGGCTCGAACCACGAACGTGAGATCTGACCTAGGCCGAAGCCGGAGGCTTAACCAATGAGCCACCCAGGCGCCCCTCATCTTTTCTGATAGGCGACCCTGGATTGGGAGTATGGCTTCCTGACTTCAGGCAGGGATGGGAAGAAAAATTAAGCAGGAGGGGGGACAGAGAGCCCCTCTACAGGGACACCCTTTCTTCTTTCCTTTTTCCTTTTAGCTTCTTATTATAGAAACTTTCAAGGATATACAAAGGTAGGTAAAGTAGTGTAATGAACCCCACGTGTCCATCAAACAGTTGAAACGGCCAGTCTCTTCACCTATTTATCTAGTTATTTCCTTAATCCCATAGAAGAGGTCATTTTATTTAATAATTATTCCCATATTTGTCTAAAAGATAAGGGCTCCTAAAAACGTAATTACAAAGCTATTATCACCTGTAAATGTTAATGATTTCCTTTATTATCAAGTCTAGGAAACTTTTTAATGTAAAAATACATTATGAGTTTACCGTGATATTTCAAATTTAGGGCTAGGTGGCTATTAACTTTTAAAAAATTATGTTTGTATCTCTTTTCCCCTCATATTAAAAATCTTGGGGGGCGTCTAGGTGGCTCAGTCAGTTGAGCATAGACTTCTTGGTTTCAGCTCAGGTCATAATCCCAGAGTGGTGAGATCCAGCCCCATGTCAGGTTCTGCCATAAGCAGGAGTCCCTTTAAGATTCAGTCTGTCTCTCCCTCTGCCCCCCTCTCCAACTGGCACGTGCATTCTCTCTCAAATTAAAAAAGAAAAAAAAACTTGGATCCTGATTATCTTATCACAATGATTTACTTTATTATTTATATATATAGTTATGTGAGAATAACAATGCCAATATTACAACAGCATGATTATTGAAAACTGTCACATTCGGGGCGCCTGGGTGGCTCAGTCGGTTAAGCGTCAGGCTTCGGCTCAGGTCATGATCTCATGGTTCGTGGGTTCAAGCCCTGCATCGGGCTCTGTGCTGACTGCTAGCTCAGAGCCTGGAGCCTGTTTCAGATTCTGTATCTCCCTCTCTCTCTGACCCTCCCCTGCTCGTGCTGTCTCTCTCTGTCTCTCAAAAAATAAATAAAAAGCATTAAAAAAAAAAAAAGAAAAAACTGTCACATTCTTTTGCAGTTGTTAGGATATATCCCATGCTTTAAAGTAAATTAAGAGCCACCTAGGTGGCTCAGTCGATTAAGTGTCCTACTTTGGCTCAGGTCATGATTTCACAGTTCATGGGTTTTGAGCCCCACGTTGTGCTCTGTGCTGACAGCTCAGAGCCTGGAGCTTGCTTTGAATTCTGTGTCTCCCTCACTGTCTGCCCCTCCCCTGCTCGTACTCTGTTTCTCTCTCTTAAAAATAAAAAAACCCATGAAGTAAATGAAAATAATCTGTTTCTGTGGGGTTGAGACTCTATATACTGGTTCATTTGTTTCATGTTGCTTATGCTTTTTAGGGTTACATTTTTCAGGTTTAAAAAAATGTTTATTCATTTCGGGAGAGAGATTGAAAGAGAGCACCAGTGAGGGAGGGGCAGAGAAAGCGGGAGAGAGAATCCCAAGCAGGCTCTGCACTGTGAGCACAGAACCTGATGGGGGGCTCAATGTCATGAATAGTGAGTGAGATCATGACCTGAGCCAAAATCAAAATGCTTAACTGACTGAGCCACCAGGTGCCCCTCAGGTCTTTTAAAAACAATTTTTTTTAAGATTTTATTTTTTAAGCAGTCTCTACACCCAACCTGGGGCTTGAACCCACAACCCTGAGACCAAGACGTACACGCTCTACTGACTGAGCCAGCCAGGTGCCCCCAAATTTTCAGGTTTTTATAAAATTTTGTTTTATGATTATGTAATGCATTTATATGGCTCCAAAGTCAAGTCTACAAACCAAAAACATTCAGAGAAGTCTGGCTTCTCTCCCTGTCCCCACCAACCTGTTACCTTCCTCTCCCTATCGGTAAGTTTTTTATTTTTTAAGTTTTATTTATGTATTTTGAAGGAGACTGCAAGTGGGAGAGGGGGAGAAAGGGGGACAAAAGATCCAAAGCAGGCTCTGTGCTGACAGTGTAAGGATGCAGGTCGGATCCGGCCCTCGCCACCGGCCGTCCCAGCCTTCCCGGAGCCGGTCGCGGCGCACCTCCGCGGTGGATGCACCCGGCGGCCGTCGGGGGGGGGGGGGGGGGCGTTGCCCCGCCGGCCGCAGGTCTGATCCAGCCTTCCCCCTTAGGGAAGGCGCCGGCTTCTCCTGAAAGGGCGCGCATTAAGGAGGGACAACTCCTATGGCGCCCAGTGGGGGGAGGCCGGCAATACCTTTGACCTTTCTAGAGGCGGGCCTAGTCATGCCCCACGTGGGGCGTTCTGGGCCCACTCTGATTGGTCAGTGCTCTGGATGGTGTGATTGGCTCCCACAACTGCCAGGGTTGATGGGGGGGCAGGGATTGGATCACTGTACACCTGTCATCATTTCCTATAACACCCCCTCCCAAAGGCATAAAAAAAACCCTGCACTGCCTTTGTTCCGGGCTCTCTCCAGGTGGCCAGCGGGTCAGCTGGAGACTGTGAGCCCGAGCTTAAGCTTCTAATAAAGGCCCTTTGCTTTTGCAGGTGTGACTCGGTCTCCCTAGCAGTCTCTGGTGTTTGTTTTGGGGTGATTTGGGGCGATTTTAAAAACTTGGGCACAACAACAGCAGACAGCCCAACACAGGGCTCAAACTCATGAACTGTGAGATCATGACCTGAGATGAAGTCAGATACTTAACCAATTGCAGCTGTAACTCCCTTCTTTTGTGAATGTACCCTAGAGTATTCAACTAGTCAGCTATTACTGGACATGTGGGTTGTTTCCTGTCTTTTCCTATTAAAAGTAGTGCTACAGTGAATAGTCTTATGCAGATATTTGGATAGTTCTGCCAGTTTAATTTTGGGGTTAGATTCCTAGAAATTGCTTGGTCAGCAGGCATTTGTTATTCATTTTTGCTGTAAGTTGCCCAGTTCTCTTTTTTAGGGTTGCACTATCTTGCATTCCCACCGTGATGTGTCCTCACAACCTTGTAAATCAAGTATTTTGTCAAATAGTTGGAATTTTGCAACCTGAGAAGAAATGGCATCTCAGTGTAGTTTCCTTTTGCATATTTTTTGTGGGCGGAGTGAAGCATCTTTTCATATATTTAAGCACCATTTTCATTTTATTTGTGAACTTGCTTCTTTTCCTAGTTGGTGGTCTCTTCCCACTGGTTTTAGAAATGCTGTTATGTTAATGCTTTGTGACATAAGTTGCAGTTATTTATAAAATTCTATTTTCAATGCACCAATTTTCAGTTGTTTAAGATTAAAAATTACAAAATACACCCTGTATAGTCTTTTTTGATGCAACCCAACAAATTAATAAGCAATTTGATACCAGAGAGATGGTTACAAAGAATAGCCTTCAAAATAAATTTTGATTTCTATTATCTAAACCTTATTTCATTAACTATCATTATTCGGTTCATCCTCAACCTAGTTAATGTACACAGTTTAGAGGACACTTAGAAATGCCATGTTCAGAGAAGAGGAATGGAAATTTCTTAGGGGAAAATACAGTATAAACCTGATAATATGTTGTTTAAAACATTCTAAAAATATCTTACTGCTTTTTCTTTCTTTATGGCTTTATTGAGGTATGAATTGCACATATTTTAAGTGTACGATTTGATGAAGAATTTCAACATAAATATATATCTGTGAAACCATCACCACAATTAAGATAATGAACATATCTATTAGCCCTAAATGCATCCCCTGCTGTTGCTGGTGATTGATCAGTTTTCTGTCACTTTAGCTTATTTTGTACTTCCTATATATCTGAATCAATATAAATGGAATCCCAAAATAGATATTTTGGGAAATGGGTGGGTCTATCTTTCTTCCCTCAGCATAATTATTTTGATTTTTATCCTTATTGCTGCATATAGCAAGAGTTTGGGTTTTTTCTTACTGTTGGGTAGTATTTTCATCGTAAGAATATACCACAACTTGTTTATCCGTTTACCTGTTAATGGATATTGGGTTGCCAGTTTTTGGCTATTGCAACTAAACCACATGGGATACCTAGGAGCCAATTTGCCCCCAGGCCTTCATCTTACTTCCAGGGAAGCCCAGTGGTCAGTGATGATTGTGTGGGTCATGCCTGCCAATTCCCAGGAGAATGGTCCAGGTAAGACTCTGCTGCTGTCACAGCTGTCCTGGCATGGCCTGCATTGTCCTCAGCCATCAGGGCTCTGTTCTCCCCTCAGATTCAGGCGTTCCCACCAAATCCATGGATGCTTTAGGAATGGCACGGATTCTGGCCCTGCTCTGCATATACCATGCTCCACAGTTTCCATGCTTCATCTTGTGTGGAGAGGTGCCTGTGGATGTTGGGAGAAACTCTTTCTAATCCCTCACCAATTTGACCCCAGAAGTTGCAGGACCCACTTGTAGGGCATGGACTGTGGGGTTCTGTGAAGGGGATCTCCCAGGACTCTACCAAGCACATGAATCTCCTAGCACAGTTGGTACCAAGCCAGCTACCAGATATTAGGGCTGCTTGTTATTCTTTTTTTTTTTTTAATGTTTATTTATTTTTAGGAGAGAGAGAGAGAGACAGAGCATGAGCGGGGGAGGGACAGAGAGACAGAGAGATACAGAATCTGAAGCAGGCTCCAGGCTCTGAGCTGCCAGCACAGAGCCCGACATGGGGCTCAAACCCATGAACCGTGAGATCATGACCTGTGCTAAAGTTGGATGCTTAACTGACTGAGCCACCCAGACTCCCCATCAATGGAATTGAGGTTGTTGGTTGAAGATAGGAATAGGGTCTGGGAGTGGAAATAAAGGGCAAGGAGAACATCCAATCTCTGGTTCCAGTGGGTAAATGGGGGAGGGAGAAGGCTTCAGGGGGACCATGTGATCAGGGGGACCATGTGATCAGGGGGAAATCAGGTTTCAGTTTGAACAAGAAGCTGAAGGAAACTTTAAGTGAGGTCAAAACACAAAGTAATTTGTTTATGTCCATAAATCAAAGAGCAGAGTGGAAGGTGTGGGGCCAAAGAGAATTTCTATATATTTTCTGAAGGCATGGAAATATTTATTAATTACATAATGATAGTCTCTTGGGAGAGTAGGGAAGGCCTCTCCAAAGGTCTGAAATGGCTTAAGAGAGCAAGTAAGGAATGTTAACTTTGGGTCATTATTGTGGTCAGTGGTGTGGCGGGTTGGAGGATTCCCAAGCATAGGTGAGGGCCTGTGGGGTTTGAATCTCCTCCTGGTGTCAAAGGAGAGAGGACCAGTTTTCTCTTTTCTTTCTAAAAATTTTTTAAATGTTTATTTGAGAGAGAGAGAGAGAGAGGGAGAGAGAGCGCGAGCGAGCGTGAGCGAGCGCGAACGAATGAGCAGGGAAGAGGCAGAGAGGGAGACACAGAATCTGAAGCAGGCTCCAGGCTCTGAGCTGTCAGCACAGAGCCCAATGCGAGGCTTGAATTCACAAACCATGAGATCATGACCTGAGCCAGAATTGGACACTTAACTGACTGAGCCACCCAGACACCCCAAGTACCAGCTTTCTTATCAGCCTGTCCAAATGTGGGCATGGAGAAGGAGGATGAGATTCCAAAGCTATGAGCAAACATTAAAAAATGGAACCATGTCGGGCCGGCCAAGTTTTCTGTCTGCCTCAGGCAAGGATTATCACTCCGTTGAGTGAGCCAGTAAACAAGATTTGCATCTGGAGGCTGGAGATTGCCATTTCCTGGTCAAAATAACTTTTGGCGACTGTCTTGCTGAGCTAGACGTGAGTGGCCAAGGCACACAAAAGATCAAAACTGTATTCAGTGTTAGTTCTCCATCCCCCAAGATTGCTGAGGCAAAGTCGGGGCGCTTCTTTGATATGCATTCGACTCTGTAGCCTGCCTAGGTCAGCTTGCCTTGTCTTCCCCCCCTGAAGACTATATAAAGAACAGTTCTTTGAATAAACACTCTCTTTTGCCTGATCGGAGAACCGTGAGTTCTGTCTTTACTCTCTGCATCTCCCTCTCCTGCCCCCTTTTTCTCTCCCTCCCTCAGGAGAAGGACCCGCGACGATTCTCGGTACCGCCCGGCCATCGGGTTACGACAGAACCAGACCACTCATTAAGTCATCTCTGATGTTTGATGACTGAAAGATGCCATGTTTCATTCAATTAAATTAGCGCTTGTTTAAATAAGCTATTTGGCACCCTCTGCAACCTGTAGCCTGAGGCTGATGAGGGAGGTTAAAAATCCCACGAAATGGTTTTTTCAAGAGTCCAGCATTGTGTGTTCTGAGAAGTGACATGAGTGCCTCAGCTACTCTAGAGGGGATGAGGGTGTCCTGGTGAGACCTTGTATTGTGGCCTGAGCATAAGTAGAGAGACATCTTTACTTAGATATTTTGGGGGCATTTATTTGTGAGGGAACAGATTCTGAGAGTTCTTTACCCTAAAGGGGGCAACCTTTAAAGCAATGGAACAAAAGCTTATAAAAATGTGGAGATGGGGTGGTGTGACTGGGTGGTTCAGTCGGTTGAGTGTTCAACTTCAGCTCAGGTCATGATCTCAGTTTGCGGGTTCCAGCCCCACATCAGGCTCTATGTTGACAGTGCGGAGGCTGGAGCCTGCTTAGGATTCTGTGTCTCCCTCTCTCTCTGTCCCTCCCACACTTGCACTCTGTCTCTCTGTTTCTCAGAAATAAATACATGTTAAAAAAATTTTTTTTTTAATGCGGAGATGGAGTTTTTATTAGCCAGCCCAACTGGTGCTAAGATAATTGCCAGAAATTCAACCACTTGTGCTGATGTTTGGCTCTGGTTCTTTATTAGGGATGTCCTGAATAAGAAATGAGGAACAGCAGCTCCCCATTGAGCTCCATCACCTATGATGGTTGGCAGTGCGGCTTGTATGATCTGTGGATTCCCTCTGCTGTTCACTTAGGTCATCCCAAGGGACTCTCCAGGTAGCCAAAGGGTCTGGGGAGGGTTGCCAGGCAAGGGATAGAAGACAGGGAAGGCTGCCCCTTCTGCAAGTGGAATATGCCAAGGGCCCAGGTTTGGCTTTTATACTATACCAAGGTGGCCTCAGCAGTTGTGTTGAGCTCATGGTGTACTACTTCCACAACCCAGAGCATAATGGGCAGCTGGGTACAGAGAGTCACAGGCTCAGGTTCTGTGAGAGTCTCCATTTCTAGGAGGATCCAGTATGTGGCCAGCAATTGCAACTAGCATATAGTATAGGGCAAGGAAGATGGTTTCTTGGATCAGAAGCCCTTGGACAATTTATGGCTACGATGGGTGGTTCAGAGACTCTGGAAGATGTGAAAGGTTGCTGAAGCCCCTGTGATGGAGAGGGGCATCTTGGTGGGAGGGGCACTAATGGCAATGTGGTATCATAATCTGAACAGATTCTAGAGGATTTTGTTGGAGGGAGCCCCAACCAACGTGGGCTGACTTGCAAGTTGCAGCATAAATGGGGTTAAGTAAAATTTGTCAATGAGGAACATGTTGCCTCCAGGAACCCCAAAAGATCTAAAAGAGTTGTGGTGTGCTGACGGGGTAACTGGCTATTTCTGAAGCTTCAAGGATAGAGTAACCCTTGGTTTACAAAACATTTTTGGCAACTTAACAGAGGTGGCAGGGCCTTGCACTACATTTGGGGGCATGGCCCATTCCCTTTGGTGAGCTCTTTTGTATGTTCTGAATAAGTGACACACAAATGAATGTCAAATCAATCTCCTTGGAGGAGGATGTCATCAATGTAATGTCCCATCTGTGCTCCCAGAGGAAAGTGGATGCAGTCAAGGCTGTATGGGACAGTGAGGCTGCTGAGATACCTAGCATGCTGAGGTATGGGCATCCTAGTAAGGGTATATCATGTTACTTCAGAAGTGAAGGCAAACTGTGGCTGAAAGGCTGTGGATGCCATTGTTTAGAAGTCCTGCTCACAGTGCCAACTCCAATGTTTACCATCACCTGTGGGGTGGATGGACCCCCCCACCCAAAATTTGGTTCAGATGTCAAGACTGCCAATGCCACACATACCAAGAGGGCATGAGACGGTTTAATACTTGCATTGAGGTCAGCAGGGCAGGGTTCCTCGGGCAGGTCCAAAGTAGCTTAAGGAGTGATGGAAGGGCACTGGCTTCCGTGTTTGCTGTGGCTGAGGCCGCAGTACACACCTCACACCTCCTGCTGAGTGGGACTTGAATGGTTTGAAATCTACCTGCACCAAGGGGATGGCACTCAGGCTTCTCTCAGCCCTTGCTTCCCAAGAAACATTTCCAAGGACATCCTCAAAGTCAAAAGAAAGAAAGAAATTGTGGTTGACCATTTGTTTTCCAGACTTTCTCTTTGGCAACGTGACATTCCAAAATTAAAACCCTCAGGCTGCAGATGGCAGGCCCCTAAATGGGGTTAATTCTGCCCTGAGACTGGATAGGGACATGAGTCCAGTAGAGCCTGACACTCACTCCTCCTTCCTGTCTCCAGACTCTGGCCTCCCACAGCCATGCCTCAGCCTTGGGAGTCTCCCAACAGTGTGGAGGCCAGGAAAGGAAGTAAAAAGAATTGAGGAGGGAGGGATACAGAGGACATGCTTGCCCTTAGAGCCTATTCTCCACACAGCAATGGCCTTGTTAAAATGTAAGTCATCCAAATCCTCCAACATCTCCCATTTCACCTAGGGTAAAAGTCAAAAGTCTTTGTCATGGACACAAGGCCTTTTGTGATATGGCCCATTACCACCCACCCCATCTACTTCTCCCCCTGGTCACTCAACTCTTAGCCATACTGACCTCCAATGATTCCCGAACACGTGAGGGCTGCTTCTGCTCAAGGCCTTTGTACTGGTGTGATGGAGAAAACAAAAGTAGTTTTTTTCCCCAGTTATTGCCTCAGCATTTTACTGTATGATAACCCTATGCACACCCAGAGTCTGGACATTTAGATAAGAACTTGAATTTAGTGATCACCACCCCAACCACTTCCTAAGTAATAGGTGCCTGCTACCCTGTTCTCTTATTTCTTGCTTGCTCATGACCTGGGATGATGTCCCACCCACCATCATTGTGTCCCCTTACTTCTGGGATCTGTATGTAATAGATCTTGTGACTTTACTTCCTTTGTGTATTGAAACTGTGCCTTCAATCAAAAAAGACTGGGGTTCCACTTTCCCAAAGCAGGAGCTTGGATAATGAGAGAGTTACCTGCCAACTGTGTGGGTGGTTTGTGCCTCCTACCTCAGCAGGTCATAATCTCCAATAAAACCAGCTATTCTTACTGTCAGCCCCAACACCCCATCTTCACTGGTCATTTTCTCATTTGCTTCAAGTTGTCACTCAAAGGACATCTTGGCAAGGTCTGCTCTGACAGTCCCCATTTAAAATAGAATACATCAAAACACCCAGACCTTATTTCCTGCTTTCCTTTCACCTCATGACAATCATGTCCATTGGGTCAGTTTTCTCTACCCACTGACCTCAATGGCAGGCTTGTTTCTTGCTGTGTCCCTATAAATGGCATGTAGTAAGTATCCCACAAGTAGTCACTGGGGGAAGGGGTATGGAATCCAGGCCCGACAAGGGGGAATGTGAAGCCAGAAAGGATTGCCTGTCAGTGAGAAAGCATGATGGGTAACAAATGGAGGTCTCCAAGGGATGTAAGATGAGTGAGTTGGAGGATAACACAGCAAAGCTGTCCCCCAAACTGCAACTGTGGCAGTTTGTCATCCAGCATATTGCCTTGGGAAAGTGGGGCTGAAGCAGAGGAGAGGGAGTGAGCAGTGATGGGCTACCCTGATGATCTCTGAGAGAAGAGTAGGCAGTCCATTGTAGCCCAAGCCCATGGAACCGACCTGTGCACCCTTGAGCCAACTCTCACATACTTCCCTTTTTCACATACTTCAAACCTCTCTCCTCATTTGCAACTGATGACTGCCTCTACTTCCTTGAAAGCACAGAAGCCAAGCCCTTACCATCCTACCTCAACTGCAAACCTGACTACACCTGGCCATTAATGCCTTTCCTCCTGAACAATGCAGGAAGTCCTTCTCAGTCCACCCTTCCTAGGATACTCCAAATTGAGACCTGCTGGCTGGTATCCAGGGGCCTCTCTCATGGCAGATGTGTTGCTTCTAAGCCACCTCCCCCTGCTCATAGAGAAGGGCACAGCTCTGGGAAACTGAGAGCCCTGTTCCCATCTACTGGGGGCACTCACAGGTCCTCCATAAATGGTGATGAATGGGCCTGGGAGAAAACTGAACCTGGGAACTTGTGGGGAGAACAGGAGGGGCATGGAGAGTGCAGGGGAGTGTGTGGGACAAACAGCCAGGACCATAAGACACAGAATTGGGAGGCTTGGAAACACCTGGATGTGTAATTGTGCACCTGTCCTGAGTGGGATTGTAAGAAGAAAGCATGATCTCAGACTAAGGCACAAGGGCAAGGGGGCAGAAGGGTTCCTGCATCTAGTGACTGTACGGAAGGGTCAAGGAAGGGTGAGGAACTGGTGGTAATGACTACACACCACTTCTGGGAAGGATGACTGTAATCCGAACTGAAAAACTCTTGACCTGATTTATGTAAACAGAATATCAATTATAGCCATAGACAAAGAACTCACTCTTTTTGTCTAATTACCAAATACAAGAATTACTGTTGTTATTTCAAACCATATGTCAGCTTACTTTTTTGGTTCTGTTTGGTTACAGCAATAAACTCTATTCATGAATATGTAGCTTCTATCATCTTTTTCCTCCTAATAAATGTGGCAGTCTGATACCAAAATATATACACAAAGCGAACAAGAAATGAGAGGTCACCGAGGCAAGGATGATGATAAGGGACAGAGGGAGGGGCTTTGTGGACAGTAGGATATAGGGTTACAGGACGGCAAGTGAGCCTGGCTTCAAGTCTGGGAAGTGGGTGAGAGTCTGACATGGTCAGAGGAGTCGGGAATGGAGCTGTTTCACTCCCTAGCATGGATCAGCTGGTGTTTGACCAGCTTGGACCTCTGGCTGAAGGCTTTCCCACAAGCAGAGCAGTCATAAGGCTTCACACCAGTGTGGATCCTCTGGTGCTGGATGAGGACCGAACGTTGACTGAAGGCTTTCCCACACTCACTGCATTTATATGGCCTTTCACCAGTGTGAATTATCTGATGTTGAATGAGGTGTGAACTCTGGCTGAAACCCTTACCACATTCAACACATGTGTATGGCTTCTCTCCAGTGTGAACTTTCTGGTGGTGAATAAGGTTTGAGCTTCGGTTGAAGGCTTTACCACACTGGTTACATTCATGCGGTTTCAATCCATTATGGATTCTCTGATGCTGAATGAGAGTTGAACTCTGGCTGAAGGTTTTCCCACATTCTGTACATTCATAGGGTTTCTCCCCAGTGTGAACACGCTGGTGAAGGATAAGGTTGGAGCTCCGACCAAATGTTTTCCCACATTCTCGACATTCATAGGGCTTGTCACCTGTGTGCACACCCTGATGCTGAATGAGGGCTGAGCTGTGGCTGAAGGCCTTCCCACAGATACTACATTCATATGGCTTCTCTCCTGTGTGGATTATTTGGTGCTTTCTGAGCACTGAGCTGTAACTAAAGGCTTTTCCACACACATTACAAACATGAGGTTTTTCTCCAGTGTGAATTCTTCGATGCTGAATGAGGCTTGAACTCTGACTGAAGGCCTTCCCGCAGTCACTGCACTTATAGGGTTTCTCTCCAGTGTGAACCCTGTGATGCTTAATGAGGTTAGAGACCCGGCTGAATGGTTTGCCACACTCATTGCACTCATAAGGTCTCTCTCCAGTGTGAACCCTCTGATGCTTCCTCAGGTGTGAGCTCTGGCTGAATGCTTTCCCACACTCATTACACTGGAAAGGTTTCTCACCTGTATGAATCCTGTGGTGTTTAATAAGATTTGAGCTCCGCCTAAAGGCCTTCCCACATTCGTTGCACACATACGGCTTCTCTCCAGAATGAATTCTTTGATGTTGGATGAGATTTGAGCTTCGCCTAAACGCCTTCCCACATTCACTGCATTCATAGGGCTTCTCACTCATGTGAGACTTCTGGTGCTTTTTAAGGCTTGAGTTCTGGCTGAAGGCTTTTCCACATTCATTGCATACATAAGACTTCTCACTGCTGTGGTTAATCTGATGCCTAATGAGGTTTGAATGCACACTGAAGGTTTTCCTGCACTCGCTGCACTGGTAAGGTTTTTCACTCACATGAGACCTCTGATGACTTTTAAGAAATGAGTTTTGACTGAAAGATTTCCCACATTCATTGCATACGAAGGACTTTTGTCCAGTATGTCCAGTATGGGTTATCTGATGCTGAATAAGATCAGGGTTTCCTCTGAAGGTTTTCCCACAATCATTACATATGAGTGGGCTTTCAGCTATGTGAAGCCCTTCATGGCTAGTTAACTCTGCACTGTGTTGGAAGCTGTGGTCACACAGGTCATACATATGTAGCCTCTCTTCTGTAGGAATTCCCTGAGATTCCATTGGGTTTGGGCTCAGACTGAAGTTTCTCACAAAGTCATCACAGCCCAGCTCTTTCTCTAAGGTGCTGCTAAGAAGCACTGCCACTGGTGTGAAGCCCCGCTCCTGGTAGTTGGACTGCACCTGTCTCTCACTGTCAGGGGCTCCCCAGTCTCTCTCCAGTACATCATCACAGAGTTCTCCAAGCTCAGAAGCCTGGGAAAAATCACTGGTGTAGTTTTCTGATACTTCTGCCTGTGATTCCAAATCCTCAGAAACTTCTCTCTTCTGAAGAAACTCCTTGTCCTTAGTCCTGCTGTCCCAATCTGAAATAACAAACAAAGTTACTTGGAAGGAAACAGGAAGATACATATGACACATCTGGGAAGGTGGGACCCACTAGGTGTGGCAGTCCTATATCTCTCAAGGGGGCCATGAATGGGGGCTGAGATGGCTGAGGGGACCAGGCTGCAGGGCCATCAAGCCACAAGAGTGACCCTCATTCCCCTCACTTATATTTCAGAAAATCACCTGTAGTCCCCCTACCTGTTCAGGCCAAAATCCTCGGTGCCCCTCAACTGCCTCTCCACTCTCCCACAGCAGGTCATCAGCAAGTCTTGTCAGCTCTACTCTGATGTCCCTCAAATGCAAGCACTCTTCATTCCCACCGTATGTGCCTTATGCTATATTGTTAAACATTCTACCCTTTTTTTTTCTTTCCCACAATACTTCTTGGGCCAGTATTTATTTTCTTAGCACCAACTAATGCCATTCCGGCTTTGCCTCAGGAGTCACCAGTACAGAGAGGTAGGCTCTCTGCTGGCAGGTGCAGAGGGACCTGTTTCCTTCAGAGAAGAAGGGTGGTTCTGATTGCATAGTAGGCTGAGAACTGCAGTGGGAACTTGCCTATAATATCAAATCTGTCCTGTTCAACAGAGAAGCCTTCAGAGACTAAGCCCTGTCCTACCAAAACAACCCTTACCCCTAAAAGCTCTAATTCTACCCTGTGTTAGCTGGACAATTTTGTGCCCTGGTACAATGTTTTAAGCTGCTGTGTCCATCTTTGTGAAGGTAGAAATATGCACCAGTTTCCTCATCACAACAGAAAGGCTCAGCCTGGGTGGCTCAGTCAGTTAAGCATCCGGCTCTTGACTTAAGCCCAGGTAATGATCTCATAGTTCGTAAGTTTGAGCCCTGCATCAGGCTTTGTGCTGACAGCTTGGAGCCTGCTTGAAATTCTCTCTCCCCGTCCGTCATTTGCTCTCTCTCAAAATAAAGAAACATTAAGCAGGGGAAAGGGCTCTGACACCTCTCCCTCTTCTCCCTTCACACCTGAAGTAACAAGGAAACCCACACTCCCCTGGATCTCTCACTTAAACAAAGATCTTAAGTCTCTGTCTCATTCAAATGAAGACACCCAGACCACTCTGTTGCAGTTTTTCCCTGCCTGGATGTGTAATAGTTTACCTGTCTTCCCACCTTCCCCTCCTGCCCCGACAGCCTAGTTACATCAGAGCACTTCAACATCCTCCCAGGCCCTTCCTGAGCTCACCCTCACCTCTGCTCTTATTCCCTGAGCAAGATGGATACACTCACCTTAGGTTCTACCCCACTTGGGACACTGCCCCCAGATAGTCCTCATGTTCCTTCCTTTACTTCTGCCTGGTCTCTGCTCAAACACACTTCACTGGACAGATCTTCTTTGACCACTGCCCCTTCCTGCTATCTCCTGTACAGGGCTCTATGTCCTGGGACTGGGGCAACTCCTTGTCTAGCCACAGTCAGTGGTGTTGAGTATGAGTGAAGGACACCCCCCTACTCTGCTTCCTTGTGCTCACTGCCCTCTGACCTGCCCCTCAGTTCAGGCTGACACTGCCTTTCCCCACCTGCAAGTTCTAGAATCTAACACAACAACTTCTGTGTCCCTGCTTCATCTGGATGCTTCTGTTCCCCCCTAGAGCCACCAGAGTGATCTCAATGCAGACTTGGCCTGGCCACACGGTCACCCTGTCTGCCCATCATACCCACACATCTGGTAGTTCATGCTCCAGACACACTGTGTGATGGCATCCCCAGCTGGAAGCCCCTACATACTCCTTGCCCCTTGCATGTAATCTGTCCCAGACTCTCTCCTATGGAACTCAGCCACATGGCTGGGAAAGCACATGGTTGCCAGCTTTACCCTTCTGATGACCCTCAGCAGACCCTTCATCACATGCTGCACACAAGCTGACCACGTTCTCCCATTAGCCTCAGGGCCACTCAGGTCAGGAGCCCTGGCTCCTGGCTGTTTAGGAAATGTCCCCATGATGTTGGGCCCCTGGGAGTAAAGGTGGGAGGGCTCAGTGAGGACTGCAGGGACAGACAGGGAGGCAGCTATGGAAAACAAACGTCTGGACAGAATGGCCTAAGGCTCACTATGCCTCCCATGCCTTCAGTGACTGACCTAGGGAGCCTCCCACCCTCTTCTGACTGGATGTGGAGGAGGGATCAGAAGGGGATGACATACAGGAGTCAATTAACCTTTTCCATAAATGGTTGGAGGGTACCCATTTTAGGTTTTGTAGCTGTATGGTCTTGGTCATATGGTCTGCTGTGTTACAACACTGGAAAGAATCTCAAAATCATTATTTGCTTGCAGGCCAATGAAAACAAAACTCCACCACTGACTAGCTGGACCTGGCCTGTGGGTCATATAGTTTGTTGGCACTAAGATCACTGATGTGGCTCAGGAGATGGTTGCCATGAGGACTGGTTTTCAGGCCCAAGGCACTGTTGACCTGAAAGTCTTTTACTGAGACAGGAGACAAAACTGGGTCCTATGGGTGAAGATGGTGAGATGTCACTTCAGATTTAGTAAGTCTAACCTAATTCTTCTCTGCAGCTTAAGAACTGTTGAAAACAATGATGAAAGTTCCTCTTTTGAAAGGAAATATAAAATAAAAAATGTGGTTTCCCTTAAGAAAATCTCTCACTCTCTGTCTCTCTCTGTGAGAGACAGAAATAGAATAAAAGCTGGGTTTAAGGGCAAAGAAAGAGATTTGAAACCAAATGCAGCTGTCTGCACTGTTCTTGCCATGACTGATCTCCACTAGAGAAAAGGGTGAGGACTCTGAGCCCTTCTAGAACACAACAAACTTGTATTTCCTAAGAGGAAACAGTCTTTAAAGATCTTTATGATAGGTGGTTTTCAGGTTGGTGTAAAACAGCTTAGGTAAGTACCCAAGTCCAAGCCATGATCATGTGACTACCATGCATGCATGCCTGTGGTGCACTGGCTGCTGGTGGTGGCACAGCAGTGATCTCACTTAGCACCTTACCCAGCACCTGCCACACAGACTCCAAGTGGCATCACATACTCAGGTTAGGGCTCCACTAGTCTTCCATCTCCTGAGCGGCTTTTCATCTCACTTTACTCATTTATTGAGGTGATATTTAAAAAACTAAAATTGTTTTCAATGAACATTTCAGTGGCAATTAGTACACTTACAGTGTTGTGCAATCACCACCTCCATCACCAACTACTTCCATTACTCCAAAGTAAAGCCTCTCACCCATTATAGTTTATCTTATCTCTCCTCCCAACTCCTAGCAACCATAAATCTGCACTTTGTCTCTATGCATTTATCTATTCCTGATATCTCATATGAATGGAATCTTATCACATGTAACTTTTTATGTCTGGATTCTCTCAGTTAGTCTCATATTTTTTGGAAGTTCATTCACACTGTAGTATGTAGCAGTGTTTCATTCATTTTTTGGGCTGATAATATTCCACTGTATATATACTTTTGCTTATCCATTCATCCATTGATGGACATGTGGGCTGTTTGCTTCTTTGGGCTATTGTGAATAGTGCTTCAATGAATATGATGTACATGTGTTTGGGTAGCTGTCTTCAGCTCTTTGGGTATGTATCTAGCATTGCTGGGTGATATGATAATGCCTTATTTAAGCTTTTGAGAAACTGCCAAATTTTATTCCATACTGGCTGCACTACTTTACAATCCCACCAGCAAGTATGAGAGTTACAATTTCTCTACACCCCTGAAAACACTGCTACATATTTAATTATTACAACTATCCTAGTGGGTATTAAGTGGTAATCTCACTGTGGTTTTGATTTGCAATTCTTAAATGACTGAATAAATTCAAGCATCTTTTCATGTGCTTATCGGCCATTTCCATGTTTTCTTCTGAGAAGTGTTTATTCAAGTTCTTTGCCTATTTTTAAATTGGGTTGTCTTTTATGGTTGAGTTCTAAGAGTTCTTTCTTTGAAAAATACATTTTAGGAGTTATTATTTTTAAAATATTTATTGAAAGGCGGCTGGGTGGCTCAGTCGGTTTAGCGTCTGGCTTCAGCTCAGGTCATGATCTCACGGTTCGTGGGCTTGAGCCCCATGTCAGGCTCTGTGCTAACAGCTAGCTCAGAGCCTGGAGACTGCTTCAGATTCTGTATCTCCCTCTCTCTCTGACCCTCTCCTGCTTGTGCGCTCTCTCTCTCTCTCTCTCTTTCAAAAATAAATTAAAAGAGTAAAATTTCTATTGAGAGAGACAGAGAGAGTGAGAGAGAGAATGAATAAATATTGAATGGGAATCCCAAGCAGGCTCTGTGCCATCAGCACTGAGCCCAATGTGGGGCTCAATCTCACGAATCGTGAGATCATGACCTTAGCCAAAATCAAGGCTCAGATCCTTTAACTGACTGAACCACCCAGCCATCCTGAGTTGTAGTTCTTTATATATTCTGGGTACTAGATGCTTTCCAGAAATGCAATTTGCAAAGAAGTTTCTCCTGTTCTGTAGGATGTCTTTTTACTTTCTTAATAATGACTTTTTTTTTTTCCCCTTAGAGATACAGAGTGTGCATGAGTGGGGGAGACGGGAAGAGAGAATCTTAAGCATAATCCATGCTGATCCTTACCCTGGGATCATGGCCTGATCTGAAATTAAGAGTTTTAAATTGTGATAAAGTCCAACTTATCCATCTTTTTCTCTCATGGCTCATGCTTTGGTGTCATATTTAAAAATCTATTGCCAAACCCAAGGTTATGAGCATTTACATCTGTTTTCTTCTAAGAGTTTTATGATTTTAGTACTTATATTTAGGTTGTTGGGCCACTTTAAGTCAATTTTTGTAAATGGTATAAAGTCGGAGTCTCAGTTTAGTCTTTTGCATGTGGATATTCACTGGTCTCAACATCATTTGTTGAAGTTATCTTTTCTCACTGAATGGTCTTGGCATCCATGTTGAAAATCAATTTGTCACAGATGTCTGGGTTTATTTCTAGACTCTCAATTCTATTCTACTCTCAATTCTATTCCATTGACCTGTATGTCTAGCCTTATGTCAATACCAAATTGTTTTGATTAGTGCAGCTTTGTAGTAATTTTTGAAACTACTATTAGTTCTCTCACTTTGTTCCTTCTCAAGCTTTCTTTGACTGTTTGCAGCCTTTTGTAATTCTATCTGAATTTGAGGACTATTCAGTTACTGCAAAAAAAGAATTTTGATAGGGTTTGTACTGAATTTGTAGATTACTCTGGATAGCATGGACATTTTAACACTATTAAGTCCAATTCATGACTTGATGTCTCTCTAATTATTTAGGTATCTGTTAATTTCTTTTGTCAAGGCTGCATAATTCTCAACACACAAGTCTTTCACTTCCCTGGTTAAATTTATTTGTAGGCATTTTTTTTCCCGTTTGATGCTATTTAAGTGATGCCAGCTGTGAGTTCTTCATGAATGCCCTTTAACATGTTGAGGAGGTTCCCCTGTATTGTTTTCTGCTTTTAATTTTAATCACAAAGGGTGTTTGATTTTGTCAAATACTTTTCTCCATCAATTGAGATGATTAGTTTTTTCCTTCATTTTATTAATGTGGTGACATTGGTTTTGTTATGTAAAACTACCTTTAAATTTCTTTTAATGTTCATTTATTTATTTTTGAGAGAGAGAGAGAGAGAGAGAGAG
>NC_043714.1:78539124-78599426 GCF_006229205.1 Suricata suricatta
TGTTAAACTACTTTTGTATTCCTGGGTTATGTGCCACTTGGTCATGGGATATACTACTTTATTTTCTCGAGTCACTTTGGTAATTTGTTTTTGTTTTTAGAAATTTCTTTCATCTAGGTTATATAATTTATTGGCGCACAACTGTTAATAGTCTTCTCTTATACTCCTGTTTTGTAAGATTGGTAATAATGTCCATTTCTGAATTTTTAAATGTTTGTGTCAGAGGTTTGTCAATTTTTAAATCTTTTAAATAAAATTTCTTTTATAGTTTATTTCTGAGACAGAGCATGAGTTGAGGAGGGCCAGAGAGAGAGGGAGACTCAGAATCTGAAACAGGCTCCATCCAGGCTCTGAGCTGTCAGCATGGAACCTGATGCGGGGCTCAAATCCACAAACTGTGAGATCATAACCTAAGCTGAAGTTGGACGCTTAACCAACTGACACACCCAGGTGCCCTTGTCAATTTTAGTCTTTTTAAAAAACCCGACTTTTGATTTTTTTTTTTTTGACTTTACGGTTTTCTACTTTCTTTTTCATTTATCTCTCCTCTAATGTTTTATTATTTCCTTCCTTCTGTTAGCTTTGCGTTTAGTCGTCGTCGTCGTCGTCTTCTTTTTGTAGTTCCTTAAGATATAAAACTAGGTTACTGCTATAAATTTCCCCTTTGGCACTACCTTCCTTCTATACCACAAGTTCTCATTTGTCTGCAGGTGTTTTCTAATGTCCTTTTATTTCTTCTTTGACCCACTGGTTAAGAGTATTTCTACATATTTTTAAACTTTTCAAATTTTCTGCTGTTATTGACTGGAGTTAATACTTTAAATGACTTCAGCTGTTTTCAATTTATTGAAATTTATTTTGTGGCCTAACATATATGGTCTATATTGAAGAATGTCACTTGAGAAGAAAATGTACTCTTTGGATGGTGTGTATATACACGTCCATTAGGTCTAAGAGGTTTATTGTGTTGTTCAAGTAGCCTATTTCATTACTGATTTTGTGTCTAGATGTTCTATCCATTTTTGGAAATGTACTAAAGTCTCCAACTACAATGTAGAACTATCTATTTCTCCCTTCAAATGTATGTTTGCTTCATATATTTGGGGGTTCTCTGCATGCAGAAGTTTGTAACATATCCTCTTGATGAATTGATTCTTTTTTTTTTTTTAAATTTTTATGTTTATTTATTATTGAGACAGAGAGAAACAGAGCATGCGTAGGGGAGGGGCAGAGAGAGGGAGACACAGAACCAGAAGCAGGCTCCAGGCTCTGAGCTGTCAGCACAGAGCCCAACACAGGGCTCAAACCTATGAACTGTGAAATCATGACCTGAGCCGAAGTTGGACGCTCAACCGACTGAGCCACCCAGTGCCCCGATGAATTGATTCTTTTATCCAAACATAATATCCTTCTTTTCTCTTAAAGTTTTTAAACTTAGTTTATTTTGTGTGGTATTATAGTATTGCTCTCTTTTGGTTACTATTTATTTGCACATATCTTTTTTTTTTTTTACCTTTCCCTTTAAACTCATTTGTGTCTTTGGATATAAAGTAAGCCTCTTGTAGATAATATATAGTTGGATCATGCTTTTTCATCCACTGTGTTAATATCAGCCTTTGGAGAGTTTTAAACCATTGATAATTAAAGTAATTATTGATAAGGAAGGATGTACTTCATTTTGCTGTTTTTGGGTTCTTACTTTTTTTTCCTCGCTTCCTCTATTATTGTCTTCTTTTGTGTTATTTTTGGTAGTGTACCATCTTAATTTTCCTCTTTCTTCCTCTTATGTATATTTTAAAGATATTTTCTTAGTGGTACAATGGGGATTGTACAATGGGGACAACCAACATCCTAACATCCGAAAACAATGTAGTGTGGTTCCCCAATCCCACCTGTTTTAGTTTTTATTCCCCCAGCTTTACTGAAATATAACTGACATACATCATTGTATAAGTTTAAGTTGTACAATGTGATTATCTGTACATTGATACACGTACACTGTAAAATGATTACCATTATAAGGTTAATTAACACATCCATCACTTTACACGGTTATCTTTTTTTTTTTTTTAAGAAATCTCTACACCCAATGTGGGGCCTGAACGTATGACTCCAAGATGAAGAGTCAAATGCTCTACTGACTGAGCCAGCCAGGCAACCCCTTTTATTATGGTGAGAACTTTTAAGGTCTACTCTTCTGGCAATTTTCAGATAAAGAATATAGTTAATTACAATCACTATGTTGTACATAAGATCCCCAGAATATAACCATCAAGTTTGAAGTGATATCAACTTAGCCACAGCAGCATACAAAACCTCTGCTCTTATACACCTCTGTTCCCTACTTTCATGTTGTCAGAAATGTATCTTTACATGTTATATGTTTAATAACATCGATTTATAATTATTTTTACCAATTTCTTTAAATCATTTAGGAAATAAAAGTAGAGTTATAAACTAAAAAAATATAACAACACTAGGTTTTATAATTACCTATATAGTTACCTTTACCAGAGATTTTTGTTTATATGGCTTTTAGTCCCTACCTGGTGTCCCCTCATCTTAACCTGTAGGACCTCCTTTATCATTTCTTATAGGGCAGGTCTATTGGTAATAAACATCCATAGCTCATATCTGAAAATATCTGGGAATATCATTTTGAAGGGTGAATTTGCCAGATATAGAATTCTTGGTTGGCATTTTTTTCTCTCTCAGCACTTTAAATAGGTCATCCCACTGCCTTCCAACCTCAATGGGCTCTGATGAGAAACTGGCTGCTAATTTTATTCAGGATCCCGTATAGGAGACAGGTCACTTCTTTTGTTGTTTTCAAGATTCTGTCTTTTGACAATATGATTTAAAAATTTTTTTTTAACATTTATTTATTTTTGAGAGACAGAAACAGATCATGAGCAGGGGAGGGGCAGAGAGACAAGGATACCCAGAATCAGAAGCAGGCTTCAGGCTCTGAGCTGCCACCGCAGAACCTGATGCAGGGCTCAAGCCCACGAACTGCAAGATCATGACCTGAGCTGAAGTCAGCTGCTCAACTGACTGAGCCACCCAGGTGCCCCAACAATGTGATTATAATGAGTCTTGTGTGAATCTCTTAGAATTTATCCTAGTTGGAGTTTGTTGAACATTTTGAATGTGTATATTCATGTCTTTCCTCAAATTTGAGACATTTTGGCCATTGCTTCTTCATGTGTTCTTTCTGCCCCTTCTCTCTCTTTTCCATAATGTGTATGTTGGTTGCACTGATGGTATCCCATAGGTCTGTTAGGCCATGTTCACTTTTATGCAACCTTTATTCTTCCTGCTCCTCAGACCGAATAATTTCAATGGTTCGACCTTCAGTTTGTTGATTCTTCAGGTTTGTCTGCTCCAATCTGCTGCTGAAACTCTCTAGTGAGTTCATTTCAGTGATTGTACCTTTCAATTCTAGAATTTCTGTTCTGTTCATTTTCAGAATTATATAAATATATATTGTATATTTATAATTATATAAATCTAAAACCTCTAGATATTTTATTTGCACATTGTTTTCCTGGTTTCTCTTAGTTATGTGAGCAAATTAAAGGTAGTTGGTTCACAGTCTGTCAAGCATCTGCTTCTTCAGGAATACTTTCTGCCAATAAATTTTCTTCCTTTGAATGGGCTAGCCATATTTTCCTTTTTCTTTGTATTCTTTGTAATTTTTTGTTAAGAAAGCTAGACATTTGAATATTTATTGTGATAACCTGTAAATCCGTCTTTCCCTCCTCTAGGGTTTGCTGTTCCTGATTGTTGAACGCTACAATCATCTGTTCATCTAGTGATTTTTCAAACAAGTTTTGTAAACTAAAACAAGTCTGTCGTGTGGTCACTGAGCTCAGCCTGTTTCTTTGGCTTATGTTCAGCTAGTCTTTTGACAGAGATTTCCGTGAATGCTAACAGTAAAAGAAAAGTAATACAGGTCTCCCAGTCTTTGTGCTGGGGTACTTAGATTTCTGTTTTTACTGAACTTAGAGATGATCCAGAGATGAAGCTATGATTTGGAGGCCTTTTCAGAACACACGTCCTGTCTTGGGCATGTATGTGGCTTTCTAAATTCCCTGATATACAAGGGTGCTTTTGAAAGTCCTCATTTCCCCCAGCTTTCCCTCCTAGGCTTTAAGTGGTTGACTGTACTGTTAAGCTATGTCCTAGGTGGTTGGAGGTCTTTAGTTCCCCTTAGAATGTTTTTGAACCCACTGCTTTTCTGCCCTGAGTAAGTTGAGTTAGGCAAAACAGAGATAAGCACTTTGCATCAATACTTTATCCAACCCCACATAGGACGGGACAAACAAAATAATTGCTGAATTGGTCTTCTCTGTTCCCTTTGCAGTCAGGGACCATGATCCCACACTGGGAACACAAGCTGCTCACTTTAAGACTATTACTGAGCCAGGGGATGTTTGGAGACATTAGCAAGTAAAAACACCACAAAGCTTTCCTATCATTTTAAAGTTGTCTTTTTCTTGATTTGGCATTCACTTGGTTGCTGCAAACCTGTTTTCTAGATTCCTGACGAAGTTGGTCCTGGCAGTTTCTGTTTGTTTTGTGGAGGACTATATATTTGTAGCCACCTACTCCACCATTTTGTTCCACAGTAGTTTTTTTATGGTTCTAAATGTTTTGTTTGTTTATTTAGAGTCAGTGGGGGGGAGGGGTGCAGAGAGAGGAAGAGAATCCTAGGCAGGCTCCACACTGTCAGCACAGAGCCCGATGTGGGGCTCCGTGCCATGAACCATGAGATCATGACCTGAGCAAAAATCAAGTGTCAGATGCTTAACTGACTAAAGCTACCCTGGTGCACCCCCTCCCCCTGTGGCTTTTAAAACATGAGTTACTGGGGTGCCCAGGTGGCTCAGTCAGTTATGTGTCCAACTTTGGCTCAGGTCATGATCTTGCAGTTCATGAATTCGAGCTCCATGTCGGGCTCTGTGCTGACAGCTCAGAGCCTGGAGTCTGCTTCAGATTCTTTCTTTGTCTCCCTCTCTCTCTTCCCCTCCCCTTCTCACACTCTATCTCTCTCTCTCAAAAATAAAAACATTAAAAAAATTTTTAAACATACGTTACCTGAGGAGGGAGAGAGAGTTGGGGAGAGAGAGGGATGCAGAACTTGAGAGACTATTGAAAGCTGAGAATGAACTGAGGGTTGGGGGGGGAGGGGGGAGGGGGGAAGACAGGTGGTGGTGATGGTGGAGGGCACTTGAGGGGAAGAGCACTGGGTGTTGTATGGAAAACAATTTGACAATAAAATATTATGGAAAAAAAAAAAACATGTTACCATCCATTTTTTTTCTTTAATGGAGTAGGGCCTGGCCTCTCTCACCATTCTTTGCCCAGCATACCCTTACCCATTTGGCTCACATTCTGCCTCTGTGTGGGGCAGTCAGTAGGCCTGTCTCTCACGGCTACTTCTACTTCTGGGGACCCCTCATGCCTCTCATCCCTTGACACTCTCCTGCTCCAACACACTCAGGACTGCCTTGTACCACCACCTGGGCTTGTTGGGGGAGGTCTTTGAGAGGATGCAACCACTGGTTGACTCATGAGCTGGATCCAGGCAATTGAAGGCTCCTCATCCTCTCATTTGTCCTTGGATGTACAAAGTGCTTACCTTCCCTGTTCCCAGAAGCTGCCCCAAGGACAGAGCCTTGAGACAGTGAAACGGTGCTGAGACCATCTGGACAGTATCTATGACTAACCCAGTTAAGGCCACATTATCAAATGTTAAGATTTGGCAGGCAGGTGCTAGGATTTACTTGTATTGCAGCCACCCAAGACAAGCTTCTTAAATAAGTTCCCTTGCTTATTAAATTGCCACCTACCAACCTGGGTTGTCTGCTTGGTTATTTAGCCTCTCCTTCCCCTCCATGTACAGGGACCAGTTTAAGTTATACCCAGGAAGTTCCCAAGGTTTGTCAATCAGTACTTCCATCAGCCCAACTTTCCCTGGACATACACAGTCTGTACATTGCCCAGATGTCTTGAGAATAACCTTAGGTCCCAGTCCCATGTAGTTAAAAATGTCTCTTGTAAAAGAGCTACCATCAGATCCAGGAAGGAAAGTTAGCACTAGTAACCATTCTAATCACTGCTGAGAGGTCCATAGAAAAGGCAAGCTAGTCGAAGGCTCTTTGGAAAAGACTCTCTAGTAGTGTTCTAAAGTGGATCAGAGGGTCTAGGCAGTGTGAATACAACAAGAAGGGAGCAGGACCAAAGCCTGAATTAGGGCAGTTCCCTGAATGCAGGCAACCATCACCAGCCTGGTAGTTGAGCTGGCCAGGGCTCAGCGGTGACCGTCATATCACACCCTCTATGTCAGGTGTGGAAAGCACGGTGTCCTGCTCTGGCACCAAGACAGCCTGGGGAGAGGTCAAATTCCATTCGATCTCTAGCCTTGGCCCTCAAGTCCATGAGGCACCCTATCTCTAATGATGACATGGTTGCCTTCTGAGGGTAAGCACAGGGTGACATGGATAAAGTCCCTCTAGAATGAGGGCACCAGTGGAGAACTTGCCCCCAGTACCTGGCTGCTGATGGTGAGAGGGGGTGGTTCCTGGCTCAGTGTAGCCACAGGACTGGGGATCACGGAGTGTAGATCCACGGTGGGTCATGGCAGGAGCATCACTCACACACGGCTGGGCTGCAGGGATCCAAGGAGATGGTCCAGGAACTGAGGGCTCCATTTCTGCCTCTTCAGAGCGAGCTCTGAGGCTTGGCATGGCTGGGACCTGGAGACCAGCAAGGATACAGATGAGTGTGCAGTGGGCCTAGCTCCAGGGATCCACCTTCCCACCAGGTAGGATGTCTTTTTCTACTCCTACAGCCTGAGACCAGAGGAGGGCCTGCTGCTAAGTCTCAGGAAAGGGTAAGATGCTGACCCCAGGGCAAGGTGAGCACAAAGTGTCCCATGAGCACCCCTAGAAGGGCTCCTGCCAAGATAGGAGAATAGCCCCACAAAACGTGCACCCACTGTGGGCTCACCCCTCATTCCTGACACAATGTCCTGAAGGTGAACCATCAGATCCATTCATAGCGGAGCACCATGGTATCTGAATTGTGCCCTCCTGGCAGCATCCACAATGGGTATCCCTGTCTTCCCACTGTACCACTGGCTCCCTCCCAGGCTCCTCTTTGTCCCCCTCTTCATGTTTGTACCCCAGGGTTCACTTCTGAACCTATACCAATTTCTTTGATTAAGGAAGGCATGGGGCGCCTGGGTGGCACGGTTAAGCGTCCGGCTTCGGCTCAGGTCATGATCTCATGGTTTGTGGGTTTGAGTCCTGCGTCGGGCTCTGTGCTGACAGCTAGCTCAGAGCCTGGAGCCTGCTTCAGATTCTGTGTCTCCCTATCTCTCTGACCTTCCCCTGCTCGCACTGTCTCTGTCTCTCAAAAATAAATTTAAAAAAAAAAAAAAAACAAAAAATTTAAAAAAAGAAAGGCAGGCATAAACACCCTTATCCTGTGAAGATTTCCAAGTTTGGGCTAAACTCCAGCTCTATATGCTCTTTGTGAGAAGATAAAATATTCCCAATGACATGTGATGGGTCCAAGTTAGTGATTTCCTCGACTGCTCCCAATGCCCTGTCTCTTCAAAGGCACCACGCTCTGCTCAGTGCCTACTCATTTGTGGCAATACCCCTTGGCCCCTTATTCACACTGAACCATTGATAGATGATGACCCCCCTGTCCTTCAGAGATTCAGAAGACAAATCAGGAAATGCTAGCAGAAGCCCACTGTGGACACTGCCTGCCTACTGGGCAGTGTGTAGTATAAGCCCTGACAGTTGTGTTGTGTTGTTTTGTTTTGTAAGGCAAATGCCTGAATTTAGCTTTAATTTCTGAGGCATCCACTGCAAAGAGGCATCAATTTCAAAGATGGTTATGGGAGAATAAATGCATTGCCAGCCACTGGACTAGATAAAAAGCCTGGCTGCCTCCTTTTAGCAATCTTGGTTGATTCTGATAACTGGTCATTTGGGTCACTTGTCATTTTTCTCTTCTTGATCTTTAAATTCCCACTCTTATGTTTCAAATTCACCAATAAAGAGTGAGTCCATGAACCCCTAGGTCTCTACCCTCAACTCTAATAAAAGCAGAAGTCCAGGCCCATGCACCTCTCTCTCACATTACTTGCAACCTCACTGTGTGGCCCCGGGTGTGCTCATCTACAGGCCCTGGTTTTGAAAGTCTCCTGATAGTTTTTGTTGCAGATAAGAACCACAAGGGTAGGTCCAACCAAATCATTGGTTTTTGACAGTCTGAGACCAGCAAGAAACAGAGGCAGCAAGGAAGAAGCAACACCCTAGGGCAGGCAGGAATTTAAATAAACCAGGCCCAGGGAAGAGGGCTTAGGGAATGCCTAGTTAGAGAGGTAGGTAGGAGAAGATGGGGCCAAAGGTGGGGACAGAGCTCAGGGGCAGGGTCACTGGTGTAGAGACTATCAGGGCCCTTGGCTGCCTGAGTGGTGAAACACTGGCCACATTTCTGTATTAGGACAGACAGAACTAACCTGACACTAGTGCTCAAAGGAATGGCACAGACCAGATCCAAAGCAGAGAGAGCACGGACTGAAGGTGCTTGTCTATGCAGTAGCAGAACAGAACAGATGTTGCTTCAATGGACAGAAGGAACCTTCACTCTCCCTCTCCCAAGGGGAGACTCAACCATTTGCAATATTCACTCAGTTCACTTTATTTTAAAGTTTATTTATTTTGAGAAAGAGAGTTTGCATCCAGGAGGGGCAGAGAGAGAGGGAGAGAGAATTCCAAACAGGCTCTGCACTGTTAGCATGGAGCCTGAGGTGGGGCTTGAACTCATGGACCATGAGATCTTGACCTGAGCTAAAATCAAAGAGTTAGACACTTAACTGACTGAGCCACCCAGGTGCCCCAGTTCATTTTATTTTAAAATTCTTGAAGAGGCGCCTAGGTGGTTCAGTCAATTACGCATCCTACTCTTGATCTAGGCTCAGGTGGTGACCTCACAGTTCCTGAGTTCGAGTCATACATTGGGGTCTGCTCTGATGGTGCAGAGCCTCCTTGTGATTTTGTCTCTCCTTCTCTCTAGCCCTCCCAGGCCTGTGTGCCTGTTCTCTCTCTTGCTTTCAAAACAAATAAACTTAAAAAGTAAAATAAAATTCTTGAAATTATCATCATGGTCACTGGATGGAGGCACAGTGTTATGGCTCAAATATGAAAAGGCAAAAAAGAACTTAATGGTGAAACACTCTCAGCCAGCCACTCAGTTCCCCTTCCCAGTTACTAATGTACCCTTCCAGAACAGTCTATGCTCATTAAATCTTGTTTTTTCTCACCTCAGTATATGTGGGATCTTGCCCAGGAGGACAGAAACCCAATCTACGGTAAACAGACTGTTTCTCAGCACTCATGTCCACATCCCAATCCCTGGGACCTGTGGATATGATACTGTACACAGCAGAAGAGACTGCAGAGAGAATTATTTTGGTGGACCAAATCTAATTACAGGAACCATTGCTGACTCTGAGTGCAAGGTCTCTGTGCAGGGATTGGGGCTTCACGACTTAAGGACAGTCAGCAAGGAAAACAGGCACTTCAGTGCAATAACCTCAAAGGATTTGATTCTGCCAACAAGTCTGGAAGCAGATTCTCTCGGCTGGGAAGACAAACAGAAAGCAGCCACTGCAGGCGTCCATAGGATGGGCATGGCTCATCCCTCAGCCCCACTCACGTGGGGGAGAATAAATCCCTCTCTCTCCTCAGAGCTTCTTCGCCACCTGAAGTGTGAATCCATCACTCGAGGCCTCCAGACAGGACACCTGGCGCCAAGCGACCACCTCATTTCTCATGCAGCTCAGTACAGCTCTGCCGTTCGCACTCAAGGCCAGAGGCCCCTCCTGAACCCCAACCACCATGCGCCAGACGTCACTCACCGCACACCTCCCCCGTCGCCTAAGGCAGCTTCGCCTCGCAGCCCTGCAGGCAAGCTCCGGGGCGGGTTCGGCTCGGCCGTCCTGGGCACCCTCTGGAGGGCGCCCCTCAGGCCAGCTCTGGGGAGGGGCCTTCGAGGCCCCAACCCCGCCCAGGCCGAGCCGCCCCGCCCGCCCCTCTGCCCACGACGCCTAGCCTAGGCTACCGGAGGCCGGCACCCACCGCTGGGGCATCGGAGTCACGGAGGAGCGCGGTCCAAAACGTTGGGGGGGTCACCTGAGCGAACTCCTCCCCTCCGGGTGACCTCTCGCGGCAACGCGAAACGCCGCAGGAGTACTGCGGGTCGGCCCCGAGACGGGCCCCGGAAGTCCCTCTCCCGACTTCCGGGCCAACGTTGTCGCTCTAGGCGCCCGGAGGCCAGTGCGACTTGGTGGTCCGGTCCCTGACCCAGCGCAGAGCTCCCTAGCCTCGGAGTCAACCAGTGCGGTGGCGACTAAATGCAGAAGAATGGGCTAGATCGCTGTAGTAGGATTTGGAGGCACAGTTCTGGAATCGGAACAGACTGCAGCTTGAAGACATGAGGGAGCACGTGGGAAAACTGAATCGCTCAATCGGTAAATAACTGGGTAGATAGATGGAAAAACTCAAATTCCGTACTTACGTAATATACATTTAGTGGGAGTGTCCATGGGACATTTACAGAAATTGATTATACGCTTAGACATAAAGAATACTAATGTTCTAAGGTATGTATTTGACAGGCAGATTATCAAAATTAGAAATTATAATATAAAGTTGACCTAAAAACCTTAAATATTGGAATTTATAAACACTGTCTACATAACCTTTTAATCAAAAATGATACTAGCTAGAAAAGTACAGATTATTTATAAAGCAATTAAAAGAAAAACACTTTATTCTCAAACTTATGAAACCCAGTATAAAGTGTAAGATAATAAAATTCACTGAATATTTTTCAGAGAAAAATATATAATGTATTGATAAAATAAAGGACATTAAAAAAAAGGAAATTGTCAACTTTTAATGTTTGTAGGCGCTGCATGGACTCTCAGGGAAGCTGTATTTTAACATCATAGTCATCAAAAGCTCAAAGCATGAGCTCAGTTTCTACCTGGAACACATTATACATATGCTTCATTTATAAATAGCCTGAAAGGAAGTAGTCCAAACATAAAGAGAAGAGTAAAACCAAAACTAAAACCTTTCCAGTTCCCATATGATTAAGGTCGTACAGCTCTGCATATACTAAAAACTTTAAGATCATCTCTTAAACTTTCTGAAATGATTTTTGTCTAATGATTTGTAACTAACTTCTTATTTAAACAAAATTATATAACCCTGAATCAAATGTTCCTTCCCAGGAGCACTCTCTTTGTTGTTGTTGTTGCTATTGTTGTGTGGCAGAAAACTCTTTTTTTTTTTTTTTTGAAGTTTATTTATTTTGAGAAGGGGGAGGGGAAAGAGAGAGAACCCCAAGCAGGCTCTGCACTGACAGTGTGAAGTGCAATGTGGGGCTCAAACTCACAAATCCATAAGATCATGACCTGAGCTGAAATCAAGAGTCAGAGGCTTAATGGACTGAGCTACCCAGGTGCCCTGGAGAACTCTCTTCTTTATGAATATTGTGTGCCCAGGGCAGCTGTCCTAATTTGGGCTCGGATAAAACTCTCTTTTTTTAAAGAGATTATAAACGTTTTGTTAATATTGCGTGTATCCGAAGAAGTTAGAAAAAGGAATAATACATTTCTCTGCACCAGCAGTAACCAACAGGAAAATGTAACAAAAAATGAAATGTGTTCCATGATAGAAACAAACCCATAAAATATCTGGTAATTAACAAAGAGCACTCAAGACCTCTGTGGCGAACACTTGGAAACTCTAATATAGCACACAGAAGATGATCTTAGTCAATAGTAAGGTATTTCTTGCTTTTGGGTCATATAACTTAATATTTCAAAGATGTAAATTCCTCCTCCCCCCTCAATTTAAGCTATAAATTCACTGCAATCTATTCAAAGTTCTCCTTGGTTAGGAGGACACTCAAAATGTGTGTGGAAAAAGAAAAATCATTGCATAGCCAAATCAACCTAAAAAGGGAAGAGGAGGATGTGCTATCAGTGGTGACAGAAGAAAACACAGAGAGCAGAAGCAGGACAGCAGAGATATCAGTGTCAGACTTTTGTCGAGGTAGAAATTCAATAGATGATAAACGTGTCACCACAATCAATGGCAAAATAGTGGGCTCTTTAGTAGAAGGTACTCACTCAATGGAGAAAAACAGGGCAAGATCCCTACCTAACAGCACACACAATGTTAGTCTCTAAATCAACTAAAGACCTGATGTGACCAGAAATGAGGTTAGCAGAAAAAATACACTGGAAATATTTTGAGACCCTGGGATGAAAGAGGTGCTTGCTGATCAGCCATCAGAGAAAGACAAATGAATGACAGTGAGATACTACTTCACACTGCTGGAGAACTTAGAAGCCTGGATCAAACTAGTGTTAGCACTTGAGGTTCAAATGCTTTTCTCTTATGTAAAATCACACATTTTATGGCAGGCTCCCTAGGCAGTGATCAGGGACCCAAGTGCCTTCCCTGAGGATGTTCTGCCCACTGATTTGGAGGAGAGGAGGCGAACAGATCATAGGGCTAATGAGCAGCTTCTGCCATAATCTTTCCATGTGGTCATCTGCTGCACCAGGATGCAGCCCCTGGTCAAAAGGAAAAACCCAAAGTTCTGTTCAGTCCCTCTGGACAAGGTTCAGGCTCTCCAACAGGTTCTGTCACTGAAGGGCAAGTTACTTCCAACCTGGAGTGTGGAGAAGGAGAATGGGAGACACACAGCAGCATTCAAACTCTGCTTGGTACTGTCCAAGGTAAGTCTGACATGTGGTTCTTTAAATAAAACTGTGTAGGGGCACCTGGGTGGCTCAGTTGGTTAAGTATCTGACTCTTAATTTCAGCCCAAGGCTATGGTTTGTGAGTTCAAGCCCCATGTTAGGTTCTGTGCTGATATCACAGAGCCTACTTTGGATTCTCTGTCTCTTTCTTTCTCTGCCCACCCCCCTTCCACTTGCTCTCTCTCAAAATAAATAAACATTAAGTAAAACTATGTAGTTCTTTGAATACAAGGTTTTCACATACATGTAAGCAAACTTAGCAGTCATCTTTGTGCCCTGTCTGCAAAATCCTCCCGTGGGTACCTGTGCAGGAATTTTGGAGCCCTTCTTCCTGCCAGGGAAGGGAGCCTGGAAGAGCACCCTATCATCCAGACTCAGCTCTGGGAGGAACTCCCTGGGACTTGGGCCTTATTAGGTCTCACTTGGCTTTTGGGCGGGTGTCCTTGTCCATAATCTTCATGGTCAATCGAAAAGGAATGTGAGAGGCTGCCTTAGCCACAGCTGCCTAGCATTGCAAGAGCTTCCTGATCGACAGCAGGGTCCCTCAGTCAGCTTCTTACATGCATACTTCCATTCAGCTACATATACAAAGATCCCATCTAGTTATGGGTTTAAGTCTGAGGATTCTTATCTTTTATTTATTGGCCACTATATGCTTGCCATCCTTCTCTGTCTTTCCAACTCAAGGTAACTGTTACCTTGAGGCCACTTGCACCACCATTTATCCCTCAAGTATTTGCAGAATGACCTTCCGCAAGCAAGACACAGGCCCACTCTCTTGACTGGGTTGTCTTCATGTATGTTGGATCTGGTGCAGTCAGAAGAGCTCAGTGCTTAGACGGGCCAGCACTTGAGTTAATGCTGGACCGACCCCTGTTATCTGGCTGAGAAATCTGAGTATATGAGAGGAATGTGGGGCACACACTTGGCTGCCTCGTCAGAGCCTTGCTTTCTCAAGTCTTCATGTGGGGTTCAGAAGAAGCTGGTATTCTCAACCTTGTGGGGCTTTCTTACCAGACTTACAGATTACAGGCCACAGGCAGAGGGAAACCCCTTTGTCCAGCTGTGGTCTCCTCCATCTGCCTTTCTTTACCCTAAGTCTCTCTAGATGGGCTTTGGTGAGCGTGTCAAGGAGTAACCAACGCTTGCCAACATGCTGAACTACTTTCAACCATTTCTTCTAGGGCTATAGTTTGAGTCACAAGCAATCTACTCGTAATACACCACAAGCAAGAGTCATACCAATGGCTTTTCATGCATAGCAAGGGTCACTGGCTTTCTACCTGTAACATCTTTGTCCTAACTGAGCTGATCATTAAGCCAACTCCACACGTATTAGGTTCTGTTTTGGCACCAAACATTATTTATTAGAATAAAGCTCAGTTGACGTAAAGAGGCTCAAAACAAACATTGGCTTTAACAAGGCAAGGGTCCCCTGTGATGGTCCACATGAGTGTGCTGGCTGTCTTCCTGAAGCTGGAGGGTCATAGGCCCCTTCTACCTGAGGATTCCACCCTTCAAAGAGCACCTTTATGGCCAAAGATGATGCATTTACCATCTCCAGTGGGAAAATGAAAAGGTGAGGCCTTGAGGACACACTAAAAAGATGCGCACATTTCTTCTGCCCATGGCCCACAAGTCACACCTCACTGCAGCACAACTCAGAAACATCATTTTTGCATGGATGAGCAAGTGCTCAGCTACATTTCCATCTCTAAAAAGGGCACAGAGAAGGGAATGACTGTAAAGGACAAACAGCAGTCTCTGTGTATCTATTATGAGAGAGAATAACACAGTAAATGTAAAATCAGGAAGCAACATCAGGAAATACTGGAAGGAAAATTGATAAGGATGCCCCACACAAGGTCTGTGTAAACCCATCATAATGTGGCTGGAGGAAAGCAAATTTGTATAGAATATGATAGATCATTGGTCCCATGCCCTCTCCAGCCTTCTCATTTTTTAAAAAATTTCTTAATGTTTTATTTATTTTAGAGAGAAAGAGAGAGAGAGAGAGAGCAGGGGAGGGTCAGAGAGAGAGGAAGACACAGAATTTGAAGACAGGCCCCAGGCTCTGAGCTAGCTGTCGGCACAGAGCCCAACATGAGGTTCTAACCCACAAACTGAGAGATCATGACCTGAGCCGAAGTCAGATGCTTAACTAACTGAGCCACCCAGGTGCCCCCCCCCCCAGCCTTCTCAAATGAACCTCAAGTTCTTGTCAGGAGTTGGAGGTGTGGGCTGGTGGCTAGGAAGTCACTATCTCATGGTCATTGGGAGTTTCTCAGTTCAGAAGCTGGCCATCTTGTATAGTGCCAACACATGTATCTGTGTGTATGTGTGTGTGTGAGAGAGAGAGAGAGAGACAGAGAGAGAGAGACAGAGAGAGACAGAGAGAGAGAGATGGTTCTGATTGACTGAAAAGTAATGTTTTTCATCAACCTTGCAATAAAAATAATTAATTCTAGATTAATTCATGAGATAGTGGCATTTTTACTATAATACATAATAGGACATAATAGGCAGACTTCTAATAAATTTATTAAGGATAAGCTATCTACTAAACTTAGAAAGAAAAGAAAAGGGGAAAAACCCTAAGAATAGTCCACAGGAACTACTGTAAATTGCTTTTCACATGACAAGTGATATACTGAAGCCTGAAAATTTTTGGTAATGGTTGATTGCAACAACAAAAGCAAAGAACCATGAAACCAGATTAAAGGGAAAAAAATGAGGAAGAAATCAAGGAAAGAATAGTTAAAACTTGTTATGGATTGAATGTTTGTGTCCTAACCCCCTAGATTACTGTGTTGAAGCCCTAACCTCTGATGTGATAGTACTTGGAGGTGAGACCTTTGGGAGATGATTAGGTTTAGATGAAGTCATAAGGATGATAAGGATGGTATCCTATGATGGGATTAATGCCCTTATAAGAAGAAGAGGAGAGACCAGAGTGTGTCCTCTCTCTCTCTCTCTCTCTCTCTCTCTAATCCCTTCTTTCCTCCTCCCTCCTTGCCACCTCACCCCCCCTGTGAAGACAATGAAAATTTGTCAGACTGCAAGCCAGGAAGAAAGGCCTCATCTGGGAACCAAATTGGTCCGCATCCTGGTCTTGAGCTTCCCAGCATGGAGAATTGTGAGAAATATATTTGTAAACCAATCAGTCAATGGTGTCGTGTTATGGCAGCCCAAGCTGACTAATAATGATTTTGGTACCAAAATTAGGGTGATGAGTAACAGATACCTGAAAATGTGGAACTGGCTTTGGAACCAGGTAGTGGGTAGAGGCTGGAAGAGTTTTGCTAGTAATGTGGATGTTGAAGGTGATTCAAGTGAGAACTCAGAAAGAAAATGGGAGCAATGTAGAGAAAGCTTCCGTATTCTTGGCGAATGCATAAGTAATCATGAGTATAACGTCAGAAGAAATATGAATGGTAGAGGCCATTCTGATGAGTCGCACATGGAAACAAGGAACATGTTGGAAACTGGAGGAAAGGTCATCCTGGTTATAAAGTGGCAAAGAACTTGGCAGAATTGTATTTGTGCTCTAGTGTTTTGTGGAAGGTAGAACTTGTGAGCAATTAAATTGGATATTTAGCTGAGGAGATCTTATTTAAACAAAGCCTTTTTTAAAAGCTTATTTATTTTGAGAGAGAGAACACACATGAGCGAGAGAGGGGCAAAGAGAGAGGGAGAGAGAGAATCCCAAGCAGGTTTCACTCTGTCACTGCAAAGCTGGATGCAGGGCTCAATCTCACAAAACATGAGATCATGACCTGAGCTGAAATCAAGAGTTAAATGCTTAACTGACTCAGTCACCCAGGTATCCCTAGCTGAGATTTCTAAGCAACATGTTGAAGGAGTGGTTTGTTTCCTCCTGGCTTATTATAATAAAATGCACGGAGGAAGAGATGAATTGAAGAAGGCATTGTTAAGCAAAAATAAGTCAGAACATAAAAATTGAAAAATTCTCAGCCTGTCCATATTGCAAAAGAGAGAGAGAGAGAGAGAGGGAGAGAGGGAGAGAAAGTGTGTTCAGAAGAGAACAGCAGGAATGTGGCTGGATTTTGACTTGATAAGGAGCTTATGGGACATGAGCAAAAACACCAACTTCCATTGAAGGGACAGAGATGGGACAAATGAAGGAAGGCTGTCAGACTTCTAAGATCCTACAGGACTGAACCACAGAGCTACCTGGTTACAAATGTGCACTATTCTGCAAGACAAGTGAAGAATGACCTTAAAGGTGATGCAGAGATCATCAAGGTGGTCTTCTCAGTTTCCAAGGGGGTGCCCATTATTGCCTTGGTTTCAATGGGCCTGGAGCCTTGGGGAGTCTCTGCAGAACTTTCTGGAGACTTCAGGATGCCACCGTGTTTGGCAGAGCCACAGAGGAAAGACTACTGCCCTGGTGGATCTGGAAGGCAGAGCTCCAAACCTGTAAGGATTATTTTTGAGCCTTAGATATAATGATATTTTCCCTGCTAGAGTTTTCAATTTGCTTGGATCTCATCACCCCTTTTTTCCTCCCAATTCTCTATTTTGGAATGGGAATGTCTTTTCTATGCCTGTCCTATCATTGTCATTTTGAAGCATATGGTTTATTTGGTTTCATATGTTCTCAGCTGAAGAGGAATTTTGCCTCAGGATTCATATCTTAGGTGTCACATATATCTGACATAGATGATATTTAAATTTTTAATGTTTACTTATTTTTAGAGAGCAAAAGACACAGCACGAGTGGAGGGTGGGGGGTGGGGGAGAGAGGGGCACAGAATCCAAAGCAGGCTCCAGGCTCCAAGCTGTCAGCACAGTGCTTGATTCAGGGCTTGAACTCACATGTTGTGAGATCATGACCTGAGCTGAAGTCAGATGCTTAACTGACTGAGTCACCCAGGCTCTCCTGACACAGATGATATTTAGATGAGACTTTGGAATTTAGACTTTACAGTTGATGTCAGAGTGAATTAAGACTTTTGGGACTGTAGGGATGGAAAGAATGTATTTTGCATGCAAGAAGGACAAGAATTTTGAGGAGCCATGGAGGGAATGCTATGGAATGAATGTGTCTCTCAAGTTGACATGTTGAAGTCCTCATCCCCTATGTGATACCATTTAGAAGTGGGAACTTTGGAAGATAATTTAGTTACATGAAGTCATGAGTATGAGACTCCCATGATAGGATAAGTATCCTCATAAGAAAAAGAGTATGTGCTGCTCGTGCCCCCTGCCCCAACTCTCTCACTCACACTCTCGCTCTCTGTCATGTGAGGACATGGTGAGAAGGAGGGCATCTTCAAGTCAAAAAAATGGCCCTCATCAAGAACCTGATCATGATGACACCCTGATCTTGGACTTCCCAGACCCTAGGACTGTGAGAAATAAATGTCTGTTGCTTAAGTCACCCAATCTATGGTATTTTGTAATAGCAGCCAAGCTAACTAAGACACTAGTCAACTTTGCTTGAAATCTGGGCCTTGGGGCGCTTGGGTGGCTCAGTCAGTTAAGTGTCTGGCTCAGATCATGATCTCACAACTCATGAGGTCAAGCCCCACATCAGGCTGTGCTGACAGCTCAGAGCCTGGAACCTGCTTCAGAATCTGTGTCTTCCTCTCTCTCTGACCCTCCCCCCCTCAAGTGTTCTCTCTCTCTCTCTCTCTCTCTCTAGCTCTCAAAAATAAGTAAACATTAAAAAAATTTTAATCTGGGCCTTAGAGGTTTGCCACATTTAACTGTCTCTCTAAGAATAGAGAATTTCAGGGATGCCCGGGTGGCTCAGTCAGTTGAGCATCCAACTTCAGATCAGGTCATGATCTCAAAGTTTGCGAGTTCAAGCCCCACATTGGGTGAGCTTTCTGCTGTCAGTGTGGAGCCTGCTCTGGATCCTCTGTCCCCCGTCCCTCCCCCACTCACTTTCTCTTTCAAAAATAAACAAACTAGAAAAAAAAAGAATAGAGAATTTCATATGGCATAGGAGTCACCACATCTGAGTTCACCAGTCCTGAATTTTCCATATAAATGATAAGTCAGCCTCCTCAAGTTGGGGGAAGACAATAAGATGATGAATAAGTGTGGAAATGAATGAGAACATTGATAAATCTTTGGATATATTGACTAAGAAAAAGACCCAAACTATTAAAATTAGAAACAGAAATGGGGATATTACTTCCAGTTTGATAGAAATAAAAGAATTATAGGAGAGGGCTGTGGAGGCGTCTGAGTAATTCAATCAGTTAAGCATCTGATTCTTGATTTCAGCTCAGGTTATTATTTCACAGTTTGTGAGACTGAGCCCTTAGTTGGGCTTCATGCTGACAGAGCAGCGCCTGCTTGGGATTCTGTCTCCTCTCTCTCTCTGCCTCTCCCCTCATTCTCTGCACAAACTCTCTCACTCAAAATAAATAAACATTTAAAAAAGACTCTTTGAAAAAAAAAAAGAGTATTGTGAACGATTGAATATCAACAAACTGGATAATCTAGATGAAATGAGAAAATGCCCAGAAACACACAACCTATTAAGACTGAATCATGAAGAAAGAGACAATGTGACTAGATATAAAATAGGAGGCTAAGACCCCCAAAAGCCCTGGACCTGATGGCTTAACTGGTGAATTCTGTCAAACATTTAAAGAAGCACTGACACCAATTTTTCTTAAACCTTCCAATACATTGAAGAGGAGGGACCACATCTTAACTCATTCTATGAAGCCAGCATAATCAATCTGAAAAGGCTAAATATAGCATGATTCCAACTGTAGGATAATGAAAATTTCAAAACTATGTAAACAATCAGAGGATCAGTAGTTTCCAGGGGTAGAAGGGGGCAGGTAAATAAGTGGAACGCAGATTTTTAGGGCAGTAAAATACTCTATATGATACCATAATGATGGATACATGTTATTATATAGTTGTCCAAATCCAAAGAATATACAACATCAAGAGTGAATTGAAATGTAAACTGGGTACCTGGGTGACTCAGTCAGTTGAGTGTACAACTCTTGATTTCAGCTCAGGTCTTTATCTCACAGTTCATGGGTTTGAGCCCTGTGTTGAGCCTCTCTCCCTCTCCCCATCTCTCAAAAATAAATACTAAAATTATATTAAAAAAGAATCATAAACTATGGCCTTTGAGTGTTATGTGTTCAAGCATATCCATCATTGTAACGAATGTTCCAGTCTAGTGGGGATGTTGGTACTGGGGGAGGCCGTGATGTGTGAGGGTTTAGGGATATATGGGAGCTCTCTGTTCCTTCTTGTCAACTTTCCTGTGAACATAAAACTGATCTAAAGAAACACATCACTCAGGGAAGGAACACCAAGGCCCAGCCCACAAAAGAGACTCTTTTCATTTTACGTTTATTTATTTATTTTGAGTGAGAGAGAGAGAAAGCAAGCTGGGGAGGAGCAGAGAGAGTGGGAGAGAGAATCCCAAGCAGACTCTGAGCAGTCAATGCAGAGCCTGATGCAGGACTTGATCCCATGATTTGGAAATCAAGAGTTGTACATCTAATCAGCTGAGCCCCCCCCAGGTGCCCCTCCCACTTTTCTTAAAAGAATTCTCTTAAAGTAATCTGTACACCCAACATGGGGCTCAAACTTATGACCCTGACAACAAGAGTCCTGTGTTCTACCTAGTAAGGGAGCCAGGCGCCTCATCATTCCCACTTTTCTAAAACAATTGTTGAATAAGAGGACCATTCTCTGATGAAATGGGAACATCATCAACTTGTGAGAATGAGTTGGTCAGGACATGGGGTCAGGTGAAGTTTAGGGCTTCTATCCAAAACAGGCCATTTTTCTTAGCATGTTGGAAGTTTGCTAAGAGAGCTCAGGACCCCTAGAGGACAGACCTCACTCACATTGGGTCACCTTGCCATCTCAGGTGTCTTTGGGCCAAGCTTCTTCCTGGATCAGAGCTACTTGGAAATAACTGCTGAGCTTAAAATACATATCACAAACAACTCCATCTGTCCCCACAGAGCAGAATCCACGGAATGCAGCACAGATGGTTCCCCATATCTGACACCTGGACTCCTTTTCAATAGGGACACTGAAATGTCAATTGAAGGCCAATGCACAAAGTGCTTCCTTACTTGGGTTGTACAGAAAAGGATCAGTAGAAAATGTCTTCATCACCTTTAAAATAAGTAACAATAGAAATGGTGTCAATAGAAATGGAAACAATAGAGATCTCAACTAAGTTAATGTTGACAATCTACAGTAGGAGGACAGCAAGAAATAGGCTCCAAACTCTCTTTTTGTCTTTCAGCAGGAACACAGAAGGAGGAAGAAATGAGTGGGGGATTTTAAAGGTGAGGCTCTGGGGCACGTGGGTGACTCAGTCAGTTAGGCATCCAACTTCATTCAGCTCAGGTCATGATCTCACAGTTGGTGGGTTCAAGCCCCAGAGCCTGGAGCCTGCTTCAGATTCTGTGTCTCCCTCTCTCTCTGCCCCTCCCCTGCTCATGCTCTCCCTCTCACACAAATAAATAAACACTGGTGTGTTGTATGTAAGTGATGAATCACTGAATTCTACTCCTGAAACCAATATTGCACTGTGTTAACTAAAATTTAAATTAAAAAATATATAAATATAAATGTGTCCAGTCTTTCCAATTTTATCCCTTAAACATTTCTGGCATCTGTTCCTTCTCTTGCATGCTTATCAAGATTTCAGTCCTATATCACCTTTATCCTGGATAATTCCTATCCCTTTCAGTCCTAAGCAACTTTACCTGGCACCCTTTCACCTTCTTATCCATTTCTGTATGATAGGTTCAGTTCCATAGCACCTTCATCTGAATTGACACATTCTTTTTGCCCAGTTCCCCTGCTACTAGTTAAATCCCATATACCTTTACCTGGATCATCCCTATAACCTTCTCATTCTTTCCTCCACCAGTAGGCCTCTAACAGCCACTTCCCTGACTCTTATTTTTGCTGATTAAAACAATTCTATAAAGTTAGCCATCTATCCCATGTCCCAACATGATTCAGCTTAAATACTCTCAGAACTTTCAGTGCCTCTTTGTTTACAGCCAATGCCCAATTCTGGTCCACTGGGTCCTGCATGGTTGTGCCACTTTTTGCTTCCTCAGCCTCAGCCTCAGCCTCTGCTTGCCTGGGTGGTACTCTGCACCCAACATGACACCTGCCCCTGTGCCTGTACTCACCTGTGGTCATGCCTGTCCCAGTTCCTTTCTCTCCTTTCCCTGTCACTGACTGGCCAGTACCCCTGGCCCATGAAGACTGGTCCTCTCTCCCTCTCCAATTCTTCACCTGGGGGTGGAGGAGAGGGGAGGTGACATTACTGCTCTGATAGCCAGAGGTAGTATTCACTTTGGAAATTGAGAGAATTGGAGATGTACATTCCCATGTGGGTGCTGAGGGAGGGCTGGGTTCTGAGTTATTTTTGAGGAGTGGAAGGTAGGTTGTTTTTAGCTATGGGTTTTCCCACTTGAGTGGTGTTCATTCACTTCATTTTGATGGAATTTTTTTGTATTCTGATGAAGTATGGAATGGATGATCAAGACCAGAGAAACTGTGGTGTGGGAAATGGAGAGCTGTTGGTCAGAGGACATAACCTTATAGTTACAAGATGAGTAAGCTCTGGGGGCCCAATATACAGCATGGTGATTATACTTAATGATACTGCATATTATACTTGAAATTTGCTGAGAATAGATCTTAAGTGTTTGCATCACACAAAGAAAAGTGTTGGAAAACTATGTGAGGTGATGAATGTGTTAATTAGCTTGACTGTGGTAATCATTTCACAGCATATAAGTATATTAAGTCATCATCTTGTATACTTTAAATATACACTATTTTTGTTAATTTACACCAATAAACATGGAAAAAAATCAGAGAAACTGCCCTGAAAATGCATCGAGAGAGTTTTGGATGCAATGCAGATCTTTTTCACTATTAGGAATTGGATACCATCATGGATGTTTTGGTGTGGCAGGGAATCACTATCCCCAGAAAAAGGGATTCTCAATACAGCTGGGAGCCTCTTAAGGCTCTTTAGTTCTAGGTTACTGGAAAAATGGGATTGTGAATAATACAGAGAGCTCTCCTGATCTTGTTCCTCTCATTCTGCAGTAGAATCCCAGACAGTTGAGAAGAGGAAGTGGATTGAGGCTCAGGAATCTGGAAGTGTGAGAATGGGAACTCCATGAGGCTCTCTGCTGTTTCCTGGGTCTTGGGGGTTACTATAGTCTGGTTCTCTAGTTTGGTTCACAGTGGTTGCCCATACTGAGGATCAGCCAGCCTGCAGCATTGGTGAGGGTCAGGGCAGGTGGTCTCTGAGCAGCTTGCACTCACTCCTGCTGCTCTCTCCTCTTCCAACTGCTGGGACCCAGGTGAGTTATCAGTCCTTGGAACCTGGTGCTTGTAGCCTGCAATAAAGAATAGCCTGTGACCTCCCAACCCTGAAATCTGACCCCTAACCTCTTCCCAAGGGCGTGGTAAGAGTGTAAGGGGTGAGGAATGAGTGACAGTGGTTAGCTAGTGTTTGAAACATGCAATGACCATTGTTCTACCAAAATACTTAGGATACAGAAGAAAATAAAGACCAGTCCCCACCCTCAAGCAGGCCCCATAGTTTTGAGGGAAAACAACTATTCCCATCCAGGGCACAATTCCAAACCCAAGTCTTGTGGGCTAGGGGACCCAGGCCCTGCAGCTACATGGCAAATTCTTCTGAGATGAGAGCTTGTAGATATTTTTCTTTGGCCATAGGATGGAGAGGATACCTTATTTCCATCCCATGAGGAGCTACTTAATTCCCTCTCTTTTTCTTCAGAGCATTCATCACCATGATATAATTTCTTTGCTTATCATCTTTCTCTCCATGCTAGAATGTATGTCCCTGAGGACAGGGATTTTGTTTTATCCAGTGCTGTATTCCTAGTGTCTAGAACCATACCCAGCATAAGTACTTAACATATACATTTGTTGATTAAATGAATCCATGATCAGTTATACTAGTTCTCTTTTAAGAAAGGAAGAGAGTGGTAGTATTGGGGAAAACACTGTTACAACATTATAGGAGTTATTACACATAAATCTCTCTCCAATAGGAGTCATATTATGCCCTCTTTTACGATGTAAAACAGCCCAGTGAGGTGGAGCCAAGACTCAAGCTACCCCTCTCCAAAGGCAATGTGCTCTTTCTACTGTTCTTGCTGCCCTGACCAGCGTGGCAGGAAAGAGAGCTGGCTCTGCTGTGTGCCCACTGTGTTCTTAGTAGCACATTGGTCACTCTGCATACTTGGATCTACCTAATTCTAACCCCCCAAATAGCCCTACATGGATTTTTATCTTTTCCCATCTTGCAGATAAGCAATCTCACTCAGAGAGGTTAGTTTGCCCAGAGTAATCAAGCCTACAAGTGGGGAGCTGGGCTCACCTCCAGCTTGTTTAATCCAAAGATTCCTATTGTAACACTCTGAGAACTCACGTGGGGATTCTGCCAAGTGCAATTATGTTTAATCTACCTATACGTTCAAGATCTGGATAAATACCATGGGGTGAGTTCTGGGTCCCAATGATCTTACTGTGAAGTAAATGATCCTGGGTTAAAAATCCATTTGCCACTTGAATCCATGAATTACTCTGGTGAACAACAGCAATATCTTGAACCAACATCAGTCCAGTTTTTTAAATGTTTATTTATTTTTGAGAGAGAGACAGACAGACAGAGTGTGAGTGGGGGAGGGTCAGAGAGAGAGGGAGACCCAGAATCCGAAGTAGGCCCCAGGCTCTGAACTGTCAGCACAGAGCCTGACACAGGGCTTGAACCCACAAACTGTGAGATCATGACCTGAGCTGAAGTCAGCTGCTTAATCAACTGAGCCACCCAGGCGCTTCAAAGCAACATAAGTCAGAGCCAGAGTCCAGTATCCTCTCCCCTAGCCTGATCATCCTCAGACTACCAGAAACAAGCGTATACTCCAACCAAGTTAGGGTGATGGAACTATTACCACAAGGGTGACAAACATGAAGTTTGGGGGTGTTTCACCAAGCAAAGGAAAATGGAGTTGTTACAGGACTTCAGGGAAGGGTGTTTAGGTAAAATCTGTGTGAAGCAGTGTTCAGATGGGCAGGAAGCAAAGCTGGGCTGTGAGTAGTGGGTCAACATTAGTTCTGGACTGTGAAGTGGACCCAGGCTCTTATTTCCCTGGAAACCACAACACTTAGATGTGGAATGTAGTGTCTGAAACTTTTTATCTGGTTCCAGTTGTAAACAAGGCTGCTTCTCTGTGTCAACAACTTAGACCTGCCAGGAAATATGGTATTTCATTCTTGATAATTTATCACACATTCATGGTAGTCTGTGACATTACAGAACAAAGTTCCTCAGTAAGAAAGCAGATGTAAAATGTCATGACATTTTAAAGGTACATATCTTTTTTCAGGAAAGTATTGTCTCCTATTAACCTTGAAGCTGACTTTTCCCTGTCTGAAATTCCAGCAGTTCAATAGATTGTTTTCTTCCTCAGTTCAAGCTAATTATTACTTTCTCATCTCTGACAAGTGTGGGTATTTCCTGTCTTTCAATGTGGTTACTCCATTATAGACCACATTCCCTTTTGGGAAGGAGATAAGGCATAGTATGAATAGAGGGAGAGCATTAGGGTCTTTCCTCAAGGGAACCTGGCTTTTTCTTCTTTCATGAGGTTCAGGTGTCTCTTCACCAAACATACTGGTTTTTTTTTTTTTTTAACTTACACTGATAGAAACTTTAGTAGGCTATCTATTTCAGTCTCAGAGACACCATCACCATTATCTAGGGCAAAACATCTATGTTCTAACCATTTTGATTACTGCTCTGGCCCTGGACCTGTTAAGGTGACATGCTTCCATGTCTTTGAAAAGGTCATGAGCCACTGTCTGCTATTCAACAATCCCCCGAGTTACAGAACCCATTTTCATGATAGCCTACTGTCACTCCTAGCCTACAGAAAGTAGCCACTGTAGCACCTTCCAAGGAGGTTGCTACTCCCTCGCCAATGCATTTCTCAAGCCCGGGTGATGCTCCTTGGGGGAAGTAGGCTCCAGCCACTGCAGATTGAGTATCTCTTCCAGAAAGCTTCCTTTAATCTACTGTAGAAAGTGAAATCTCCTTCTCTTCTTCTTCTTTTAAATATTTATTTATTTTTAAGAGAGAGGGAGACACAGAATCCAAAGCAGGCTTCAGGCTCTGACCTGTCAGCACAGAGCCAGATGTGGGGCTTGAACTCACAGACCATGAGATCATGACCCGAGCTGAAGTTGGACACTCAACTGACTGAGCCACCCAGGCACCCCTGTCCTCTTCTCAATTGTAATTAATTTACTTGGTTTAGGAGGTGGGGGTCCCAAGGGATGACTGCTCTGTGCTAAGCAACAAATAGCACAGAGAGGGTCTGCATCATCAGGGGGCAGTCTGGCTCCCAATCAATATTAATGTCATCACCAAGCGAACCAAGAAATTAGGCAAGAGAGAAATTTACGACTGGAATGGAGCACATGAAAAACTATGTAAATAAAATTTAATACAATTTGGATGAAATACTGAACTGAAAATTAAAACAATTAAAAATTCGTCACAGGAATTAGGATGTTTTAGCCATAGAAATTGAAACAGAGGATGAGAATAAAGGTTGGGATTTTTAATTAAGGAAACACCTCCACTGTATATAGATGAAATTAAAAAGAAAAAAAACCAAGTATTTCTTCCAGATTTGGCATTCCAAGATCACATACAATGTTGAGGAAGACAGTGCCATGGGTTCTTAGTTTCTGTCTCTTGAAAGGACAGGAGGTCCTTGGAGCAAAAACAGTTCATTTGTCTTCCTTCCTAAAGGTCCCTTCTCTCAGGGCAAAAGTTGTTAACTGGTTAAAAGCTCCAAGGCCCTATCTCAGACTTAGAAGCCAGGAGAGCCAGAGGGGGCTGCTAACACAACTTCCAGAGACTCAAGTTTCCAGTCACTTCAGGAAAAGACGGACATTCCCTCTCTTTTAAGTGGAACATGCCTGTTGGGCAATGGATAGTGAAGTCATAAGCCAGAGGCTCCTATCGTTGGACTGCTTTGTCATTTTTCTTCATTGATAAAACACCTAAAAGACCCATCTACCAAACCACATTTAAGTAAAATGTACCATTTGGTATCAGCAGATGGGCCAGGCTTGGGGCTGTAAGCTCCTTGCCAGCACTGCCTTCATTTTTGGGGTGCTGGGGTGCAGCACTTGCTCACCTGCAGGACTCAGGAGGTATCAAGAGCTTGGTCGCTGGAGCCACACAGAGAGCACTGCCACTGAGCTGACTCTCTGTGCTTCAGGTCTCACTGTGAAACAGGGTATATAAAAGTACCCACGTCACTGAATTGGTGTGAGGGTTAAATGAGAAAACCCATGCAAAGCATTAATCACAATGCTGGACACATGCAAAGGTAAAAAAAAAAGTAAAGATTTATTGACTGAATCACAATTTTCATTCAGCATATAACCATTATTATCACAGTAAATTCATTCCCGTTTTAATTTTGTTTTTTAGGTCAAAGCTATTAGTGGTGAAGTATGCTTAGGAGGATTATCACCAAGAGGCAGACTTTCCAATCGGCCTTTCGACATTCGAAGACAAGTGAAGACCACTGCCACTACTATATGGACAACAGCTTGGAAAATAAGATCTGAAGTGCAGGTCAAGTCAATGTAAGAAAAAAGACTGGAGTCAAATTCTAAGAGAGGTCCTTTAATGAATAGGAAAACTGGAATAATTTCACTAGTGAAAATGTCACTATAAAGGAATAAAATGGCCAATTGTTCTTACTTCTTCTTTCTTAGCCTGATTCTTATATACAAAACACCATTCCATTATAGCTTATCCCAAATATTAACTGATCAATCCCCTCTGAAGTGTTTGTTCATGTGGCATTCAGCTTGTTCATCAAAGACTCTAAGCTACTTTCAGTTGCCAGATTTCAGCTTCTAGAACTGTCTCTCACAGACTGCTGTTGCTGAATTTCTCTTTATTTAGAACATTTCAGCCCATTTTGATGCTAATATTCCCCCCACAAAAAAAGTAGGAGAAAGTGCTAAAGAAGTTTCTGGAGAGCAGGGTTCTGAGGACACTGAAGTGAACCATTCATAAGTGAGCCTGGGGCAGGATGTCTGGGTGGCTCAGTTAAGCGTCCGGACTTCGAACTTCGGCTCAGGTCATGATCTCACGGTTCGTGGGTTTGAGCCCTGCGTCGGGCTCTATGCTGACAGCTAGCTCAGAGCCTGGAGCCTGTCTTCAGATCCTGTGACTCCTTCTCTCTCTGAACCTCCCTGCTCATGCTGTCTCTCTCTCTCTCTCAAAAATAAAAAAAAATACTAAAAAATTTTATAAGTGAGCCTGGGACAGAAGCACTGCAGGCAAGGATGGCAACTCTGAAAACTGGGTTTAGGAATACAGGGCTCCCAAGATATTTGTCTTCTCAAACATCAAGAATCAAAAGACACTGAAACCTTGCTGACCAATGTCACTCTGGAGGACAAAAGGCACCTTTAAAGCAGGCATACAAGAGTTCCTAGGCTGACATCCTGCACAATTAACTACCTACTAAAAGCTGCTTTATTATCCTGCCTCACCTGGAGTTCTGTCCTCTGGCAGCAGAAGGACCTGCCACTCCTCACCAGAGTCTGTTCAGTGCCAGGCTGCCCAGTAAGAGGAGACAGTTATGACCGCTTGTCTTCTCCCCCTGAGAAACTGATATGGAATACACCAATCTTGGTTTTGAGAACAAAATGTGTTAAGTCATATTCCATATGCCACTCTGTGTCTACTTTATCGAAAGCATTTTGAAGAGGCCCAAACCAGCAAACAAGGACATCCCAACCTGGCTCTATCACAGTTGAAAGTGCAAGGATTCCAGTTAACTTTTCTTAAACCTGAAACACGATAACAAGGGAAGAAAAGCAAGTGGCCCTATAAAATCCTCACTGCACCTTAAGGTCTGGTGCTATGAAAAAGTGATTTTAAATAAGGATATTTAAACTGTGCTTATTTAAACTACTCAAGCACAGGGCCACCCTCTGAATCTGAGGGAAGGCGTGTGACCTTGGAATTTTTAGCACATAATTGGGCAGCCTACCTTTAGTTAACAGTGTACTGGGAGACTGTGAAATCACTGGAGAGATGGACCTCCAAAATGAAAGCTGTAAAAGTGACAATTTTCCCATCAGTATACTGCTTCTGATGTAAAACAGTGAAGACTTTATTGAATAAAGCGGAGTTATTCTCCATTGTGAACTTTGCGATGCTGAATGAAAGCTGCCTGTGCACTAAAGAGGGCCCCACAATTAAGGCACTTATAGGCTTGCTCTCCAGCGTGAATTTTCTCATGACTAGTAAGAGTTATTCTCTGACTAAAAGTTTTCCCACATTCATTACACATATAAGGTCGTTCTCCACTGTGAACTCTCTGATGACGAATAAGGTGAGAGCTTTGTCGAAAGGATTTTCCACATTCAGTGCATTTGTAGGGTTTCTCTCCTGTGTGAATTCTCTTGTGTTGGATAAGGGACAAGCGTGCACTGAAGGCTTTCTCACATTCATTGCACATATAGGGCTTCTCTCCAGTGTGAATCCTCTGATGCTGAATAAATTGTGAATGCTGACTGAAGGCCTTGCCGCACTTCTCACATTCATAAGGCTTCTCCCCTGTATGAATTCGGTGATGCTGGACGAGAGAGGAGCGGACATTAAAGGCCTTCCCACAGTCACTGCACTCATAGGGATTCTCTCCAGTGTGAATCCTTCGATGGCGGACAAGGTGTGCACTCTGGCTGAAGGCTTTTCCACAGTCTCCACACTCATAGGGCTTCTCTCCATTGTGTGTTCTCTCATGCCTAATCAGTGTGGATATCTGCCCAAAGGTTTTCCCACACTCATTACACTCATAGGGTTTCTCTCCAGTGTGGCTCCTCTGATGCTGAATGAGGTTTGAGCCCTGGCTAAAAGCCTTCCCACATTTGTGACACTCATAGGGCTTCTCACCATTATGGACTCTCTGATGCTGAACAAGGGAAGAGAGCACACTGAAGGCTTTATCACACTCATTACATTCATAGGGCTTCTCACCACTGTGTGTCCTTTGATGATGAATGAGATTAAAACTCTGGCTGAAGGCTTTTCCACACTCACTGCACTCATAGGGTTTCTCTCCAGTGTGAATTCGCTGATGCTGAATCAGATGTCCCTTTTGACTGAATGTCTTCCCACACTCATTACATCCATAAGGTTTTTCCCCAGTGTGAATTCTCTGATGCTGGATAAGAGACAGGCGAGCACTGAATGATTTTCCACACTCATTGCATATATAAGGCTTCTCACCAGTGTGAATTCTCTTGTGCTGAATGACTTGGTAACGTTGACTGAAGGATTTCCCACATTCATTACACCTATAGGGCTTTTCTCCAGTATGAATTCTCTGATGAACAATAAGAGTTCGGTTCAGGCTAAAGGATTTCCCACATTCACTGCATTCATAGGGTTTTTCTCCTGTGTGAATCCTCTGATGGTGAATGAGAGATAATCGTGCACTGAAGGCTTTGCCACAGTCAGTACAGTCATAAGGTTTCTCTCCAGAATGAGCTCTCTCATGCTGAAGGAGGTGTGACTGTCTACTGAAAGCCTCCCCACATTCCTTACACTTGTAAGGTTTCTCTCCACTATGAGTTCTCTGATGATGAATCAGGTTCGAGCTATGACTAAAGGCTTTCCCACACTGATTACACTCATGAGGTTTCTCCCCAGTATGAATTTTAAGATGTTGACTGTAAGATGAATGGGCACTGAAAGCTTTTCCACATTCACTGCATTCATAAGGTCTTTCCCCAGTGTGAATGTTATGGTGCTGAATGAAGTAGGAACAAGCCCTGGAAGCTCTGCCACACTCAGCATAGGTGTGGGGCTTCTCTCCAGTGTGACTTCTCTGATGTTGAGAAAGAGCTCTACTCTGGCTGAAAGGTTTTCCACCCTCAGTACACTGAATGGATTTCTTTGGATTGATAATTCTCTGATTTTCTCCAAGAATTGTACTGTGCCTGGCCACTTCCACAAACACATCAGTCTGACACGATCTTTCTTCTAGATGGAAATATGGGAGATTAATGAGGTCCTGAGTTTGTTGAAAGTCATCTACACATGGCACACTCTGGTGGAGACTCTCCCCTCTAGAGCCTCTATGAAATCCGACAGGGTTTGGGTCCGCAGTGCAGTTAACCTCCATGGAACTGGGTATCTGGCCTTCTCCCCCAGTAGGGGTTTTCACATGTGTCAATGTCACTGGCTTGGAATTGTTCTTCTGGGATAAGGATTTCTTAAATCCTTCCACTGCAGATTTTTTCCAGTAATTCTTTATCTTTCCCTCACTTTTATACATCTCTTCAAAATTATATTCCTTGGATATATTTCTTACAGGTTCTTCTGATTTTGCTCCCTGGGACTTCATTGCTTTAGAAAATTCCTGCTTTGGAGGTAATTCCTTCTTTTCCATTTGAGATTCAAAACCTGAAAGAACAAAGAAAAATGAGTTATGTGAATGCTACTATGGGAAAAAGGACTAGAGCATAAATAGGAACACTGATATGAAACAAATATCTCCTAGGAGGATACTGGGTTTTCAGAATGCAAAAGCAAAAAATGACCTCACTGGGATGAGGAAAGAGGGGAGAGAAGCATTCTATCCAAGCAACAAAAGCTGGTGTAGGGAGGAAGTAAGGAGAGAAGCCCAAGGTCAAAGGCTTACATCTGCAGATGGGCCAAATAGACACAGATGGAGCAGAAACAATGAGGCATGACCTGAGGGCAAAGAGCTCTCCGAAAGGTGATGAGTGTGACAGGAATGGTGGCTCGGAAGGTCACCACCTCTGCTGATCATGTCACTGCTGCATACTTTGCAAACAAGGTATCTTCTAATAGCTTACTATAATAGGTATTCAAATATTTGTTTAAAAATAAATGAATGATAAATGACTTGTAATGAATAAAGGGTATACCGAGTAATAGATAATGGAAAAAACGATTTGATATGGGCCACTTGGCTTCATAGAAGAAAATTAGGATAAATACAGAAAAACAGATACAAAAAATAGATACAAAAACAGATACTCATCCAAACAGCAGGTACAGCACAAGGCAGAAAAGCTAAATGTGTGCAATAGTCCATGCCACACATTCCCAATGTATAAAAGTACCTGAGTATTAGTAAAAACTGATATAAGTGAATTCTGAAATTCAATGAAAGGAAATTTACCAAAAACAAAACAAAAAATCCAAGCTAAACCACTGAATCATGTGGACACAATGACTGTTGGGAGAATACACTAGGTCAGAACACTGAGAGGGGAGCCCTGTTGTGGAATGCCATGAAAGAATAATTGAACCTCTCTTTTGTAAATTGATTATTGTTAGAGCTGTAACAGGTTGTTACTTTCAGACTGTTTAGTCAGACAAGGATACTGAGCTAAAAATGTTGTTTAGATGGTATCTAACATTGGACTAAGTCCTTCCCCCCCCCCCAACATTTATTTATTATTGAGAAACAGAGACGGAGCATGAGCAGGAGAGGGGCAGACAGAGGGAGACACAGAATCTGAAGCAGGCTCCAGGCTCTGAGCTATCAGCACAGAGTCTGATGCTGGGCTTGAACCCACAAACTGCAAGATCATGACCTGAGCCGAAGTCGGATGCTTAACCGACTGAGCCACCCAGGCCCCCCTGGGCTAAGTCCTTTTAACAGACTTCATTGAACTTCTCATAGTACTTCAAAGGGATTTACTTAAGTATGGAAGGTAAGAAGCAAACAAAAATTTATTCTAGAAACCTATGAGCAGCCTGAAGGGGCAGACTCTGGATGGTAAACATCCAGAATTCCTGTAGTTCCTCTCAGGAGTATCTGAGGAATTAAGAGTCCTCAACATCTTAGGACTAGAGTCTAAAAAGAGCTCCATCGAGAGGTATTATTTCACTGGATAGGAAACAGAATGAAGGTGAACAAAATGAGAAACCAATAAACAGGGGTGCCTGGGTGGCTCAGTTGGTTAAGTGTTCGACTCTTGATTTTGGCTTACGTCATGATCTCACGGTTCATGGGCTTGAACCCCATATCTGCACTGACAGTGTGGAGCCTGCTTGGGATTCTTTCTGTCCCTCCCCGACTTACGTGCACTCTCTCTCTCTCTCTCAAAAACAAACAACAGACCACAGAATAGAATGATCTGTGGGTCAAGAAGCAACATCTCACACTGATTCATGCTGCCATTTCCTCTCAGGAATCTGGTTATCCTTGGCTGCCTATTTGTATTTGAACATGAGGCACTAAAAAGAAGCTTGGGAAACCTGTGTATGCATGGTACTTGTCAATTGGAGGAACATTTGAGTTAGGTGGTAACTGTAAGTCCAGGGCCTCCCCAAATGCCCAAATCTAGAAGCCTTTGGTCCATAGCTGTTTGGTTTTTTGAGGCAACCTCCTAATTTTTGCCTTAGGTAGAAGATGCCTTACTGTTGGGTATTCTTTGTACAGGGCTGGAGGAAGGATGTGGCACTATCAACTGTTTCTGTATTTAGCCTTTTTAGTTGATATCTCAGGATTCAAGCGTTTTTTTCTTTTAACTAAAAACAACTCTTCATAAGTGGTAGAATGTTTTTCCATCAGGAGGTGCAAAGTATCTGGTTGCCTCTCTTTTTTGTGATGTTAGCAGCCATTAGTGATCATTATTTATGTTCATTTTTAAATTTGGAATTTTGAGATAGTGATTTAAAAAAAATTTTTACATTTATTTATTTTTGAGAGACAGAGAGAGACAGAGCATGAGTGGGGGAGGGGCAGAGAAAGTAGGAGACACAGAATCCGAGGCAGGCTCTAGGCTCTGAGCAAGCTGTCAGCACAGAGCCCAACGCAGGCCCCGAACCCAGGAACCGCAAGATCATGACCTAAGCCGAAGTCGGATGCTCAACCCACTAAGCCACCCAGGCACCCCTGAGATAGTGATTTCTAATTCTGTCATTCCTTTCATTTCATTTCATTTTTTTTTAAAGCTGGAACCTCTATGAAGAGAAACTTCTACTCACTGATTGTTCAGTTATCCTGAGGTAAAATACATCTTATAAAGGCAGAATAAACACTTGATTTCTTTATTCACTGGTTTCAGAATAATGAATTAACTCCCTAGCATTCCTCAAAGGTGACCAATGAGTAGGGAATTATTCCCCTGAGTGTAAGACCAGCCCTAACAAAGCCTAAGACCAAACCCTTAACAAGACATGGTGATTCAATGTCACGTTATCTTTCTGCCAAAAGACACTTAATCCTCTTTCAAGAGTATGACATCCAATAGAGACCCCATAAATTTTATCTGTAATATCGACTCTGTTCAATATCAGAAAGCATGTTAAAGAAAAGACTAATGACAAGAAAGCAAGAGCAAAAAATACACAATAGAAACAAATCCACAGGTGATTCAGATACTGTCATGAACCAATTTTAAAAGCAAAAGTGATTAGTATATAAAAGAACATAAAAAGATGTGGAATATGACCAGAAATCAAATGGAAACTGAAATTAAAAGTTCAATAGATACAGAGTTTGTTAGCAGACAGGATTTAATAGAACAGAGGATTATTTAACTGGAAGGTACACAAGTAAAAGTATTCTTAAGTTTCAAGTTGAAACACAGAAGGGGAAAAAAGGGACAGGAAATACAGAAAAGAGTATAAGAAACAGGTGTGATATGATAGAATACTGTAACATATATATAGTTACAATCCTGGAAAGAGAGGAGAAAAGGAACAAGGACAAAAGAAATACTGGCTTCCTCACACCTATCAGAATGCCTAAAATCAACAACCCAAGAAATAAGAGATGTTGGCAAGGATGTGGTGAAAAAGGAACGTTCGTGCACTGTGGGTGGAAATGTAAGCTGCTGCAGCCACTGTGGAAAGCAGTATGAAGGTTCCTCAAAAAGTTAAAAACAGAACTACCCTATGACCTAGCAATTGCACTACTGGGAATTTTCCCAAAGAATAAAAAAGCACTCACTCAAAGGGATACAATGCACCCCTATGTTTATAGGAGCATTATCTACAATAGCCATGATACAAAAGCAGGCCAAGTGTCCATCAATTGATGAATGGATACACATGTGGTATATATGGATAATGGAATATTATTCAGTCATAAAAAAGAATGAAATCTTGACATTTTTAATGACATGGATAGAGCTAGAGAGTATTATTCTAGGTGAAAAAAGTCAGAGAAAAAAATACCACATGATTTCATTCATATGTGCAATTTAAGAAACAAAACCAACCAGCAAAGAAAAACAAAGGGAGGCAAATTAAGAAACAGAGTCTTAATTATCCAGAATAAATTGATGGTTACCAGTGGGGAGATGGGTGTGGGGATGGGCTAAATAGGTGATAGGGATGAAGGAGTACACTTGTTCTGATGAGCACTGGGTGATATATGGAATTGTTAAATCAGTCTATTGTATACCGTAAACTAATATCACACTGTATGCTAACTGGAATTAAAATAAAAACTTAAAAAAAAAGAAATCTTAGCTTACAACTTTCCACAATTTATAGACAAAAATCTATAAATCATTGCAAAAAGCTCTAAGAATCATAAGATAAATGGAAAGAAAACCACAGCTGGGTATAACATAATCAGAGCTAAAAACTAAAGAAAGAAAATATTAAAAGCAAGAAGAAAGACATATCAACTTAAAAGCAAAATAAGACCACAGGCTGATTGTTCAACTGTAGAAGTGGAAGAGAGTAGACAAAAGGGTGTTGTTAATGGGCTGAAGAAAATAAATGGCAACCCAGAATTTAGCATCTAGAAAAAACAGTCTTCAAAACTGAAAGCTAGACAATTGCACTTCTAGGATGACAGTGTAAAGAACTCACTGGATCCATGTTACAGCAAAACAAAGATGGTTAAGAATTATAAAAACAGATGATCATAGGGGAAGGGAAAGAAAAATACAATCAAAACAGAGAGGGAGGCAAGCCATAAAAGACTCTTAAATATGGAGAACCGAGGGTTGCTGTAGGGGAGGTGGGTAGGGGGATGGGTTAAATGGGTGATGGGGCATTAAGGAGGGCACTTTTGGGGATGTGCACTGAGAGTCATATGTAAGAGATGAATCACTGGGTTCTATTCCTGAAGCCAAACTACCCTGTACATTAACCAACCTGAATTTAAATTAAAACAAACAAACCAAAAAACCCCCCAAAGCCCCCCAAAACAAAAAGGACCACAACAACATAAAAACAAACTAACAATGATTTAGTCTCTGGAAATTATCCTAAGGCAAACTGCTAATGAAGAAGCATTTATTCAAGGAAGTTTACTAAAATTTGGTATGAACAGTGAAAATGTAGGGCATTTGAGCCATGACCCACTCCATCTCCACCCACAGCTCAGCCTGACACATGTTGCACTCCGGTTAGGTGTGGACAGGAAGAAGCCTTCCTCCTTGGCACCCAGTGAAAGCGTACCACATCTCACTAGGAGGTTAGGCCACTGGTATTTATCATTCCTTCCAACTCCAAGGTAAAGAGGCAAAAGTCCTGGTGAGTATGGCTGAGAGGGGAGGGGAGTCACCCTTCTGGAGTCTCAACAAACCTCTAACAATGATTTGAAAATACCCCAAATAGCCCCTTTACTTGGATCAGACTGCTGAGCTATTTGTACCCTAGGGTATTATCAAAAACAGTAGAGCAATCTTTGTTGTTTTCCTCACGTAGGGAATTCCAATGGATTCAGGAGCTCTGTGCCAGAAATGGGGACGAGAACCAAATATGTATTTATTATAAATCATAATGTCACAGATAGAAATATTTTATATATGACAAAGACAGCACAGTGGAGGTGACTGAATGCAGGGTGTTGTTGGCAGTCAGGAAATGGTAGCAGGTGGCTAGTTGAATGTACAGGAACAAATGAAGATAAATGATAAAAAAATCAACACGACAAACTCTATGTTCATGCTTGTTCTCATTTCTTTTCTCAATTTTCATAATAGATATAAAACTATACAAAGTAAGAATTATGAAAATGTATTGTTGCACTCATAACATACAGAGATGAAACTGTATAACAGTAGCACAAAGAGAGGACAATTCTACATGTCCCTGGAATTGTTGTTAGTATAAACCAAAAGGAGATTCATGGTAAGTTAAGATATACATGGTAAGTTCTGAAGCACCCACAAAGAAACTAAAGGTACTAGGTGTGGCCACATAGCTGAACTCACCATCAGAATGTGAGAGGCAGCAATTTGGGCTTCTTCAAAGGCCAGGATTTGCCTCCTCTGCTCTCTCCCTGTCTCACAAGTTGGAGGACAGATGTGTCTATGATCCAGACCATAGAGATGGAGTGGGAGATGAGCATTTGGACATGCTACTCCAGAGGATGGCAGATAAAATGGATACACTGACTTCTGAACAAGCATGTACAACAGGGACTGCACCAAACAAGGACTCTGCTACACGAAGAAAAGAAAGTTTTATGTGTTCAAGCCAATGCATATGTGGTCTATGAAATACTGTTACCTAGTGCCAAGAATGAACATTTCTACGTAGGAAGATTTGGGGTAACGTTATTCTCATTGCTGTACTTCTCTACAAGGCTATTTTGGTAAAATGTTCACTATATAAAAATAATTTTTTTTTCTTTTTTAGGCAGAGAGAGAGAATCCCAAGGAAGCCCCATGCTCAGCTGCACAGCGGATGAGGGCCTTGATCCCACCACTCTGGGATCATGACCTGAACCGAAATCACGAGTCAGACATTCAACTGACTGAGTCACCTAGTGCCCCTAAAAGTAATAAATTATTTTATTTCTTTTTTAATTTATTTATTTTGAAAGAGAGAGAAAGAGAGCAAGGACAAGCAGGGAAAGGCAGAGAAGAGAGGGAGAGAATTCCAAGCAGGCTCTGCACTTTCAATATAAGCCTGATGTGGGGCTCAAACTCATGAACCATGAGACATGACTTGAGCTGAAGTTGGAAGCTTAACTGACAGAGCCACCCAGGCTCCCCCAAAATAACTTATTTTTAAACACACATTCCGTAGCTTCCTACTCCCCTGGGACCAGAATCACATCTAACACACATCTAACACAGTCTGCTAGGCCTTGCCTAATGCAACCCTGTCTACTTCTCTTTAAATATGTGTGTGTTCTGGTCTGTCCTCCACTGTACACTATGGGCTCTGACAGCCATGAGGCGCCACCTAGCTTGTTCACCATAAGTAAGTCAGACCAAAGCTGAGTGATACATTTGAATTCATACACGTTCTGCGCTCAATTCCCAGCCTGTCCTTGACAAATTCTTCTGACTGAGTGGCCTTGTCCTTGGACCCCTTCCCTTCTGCTCAGGCTCCTCCTCCTACCTAGGAGGCAAAACCAAAGGACACCACAAGGCCACTAGGAAGAGAAGCATGTTAAATACTCAGCTGCAGGACAGTGAACGTCCCTGACACTGGGCAGATTGACAAAGTCCACACTGGTCTCAGGTGGTAGAGAGGAAACCACAAGTCTTGGAGCCAAACAGCCATGATTCAAACCCCCGCTGCTCCCCAGTTGTTTGTAATGGACTCATCTCTCGGACCATCAACTTCCTCATCTATGAAATAGGGAAAATAATGCTCCCGGCATGGACTCTGAATCCTCAAGAAATGGTAATGGGAAGTTGCACCAGAGGCCCTTGGATATCTCTTGGAAGATAAACCACCTCTTACTTCCAGGTAAGGAGAAATGGCAAAATAGAAAATTTGGGGGGCAATGTTTAACATATTGTATAACCCAGAGGGTGCTGCATGTGAAGAAACAAAGGGGGACCCAAAAATACGTTTAACTGGTTTTATTTCATTAGGGAAAATCTGGGTAAGAGAGTTAACAGAGGCCATGCTACCACTCAATTATTTTACAGCACTTCTGCCAACTCTATCCCTTCCTGCCAGCAGTGAGCGCCTGAATGCCACCATTCCCACTGTGTGCACTCACGTACACAGGAAACTTGATAAATGGACTCTGCAGGGTTATAGGGTACAAGAACAATTTGCAAAAATCAATTGTATTTTTATATATAATCAATGAAGAATTAGAAATACCATGCACAACAGCATAAAAATATAGGAAATACTTAGGGATAACTTTGACAAAAGATGTAAAATGCATAAACATGGAAAATTATAAAATACGACTGAGAAATCGAGACAAATAAATGAAGACATACATCTTGTTTATGGGTCAGAAAACACAATATATGTCAATTCTCCCCAAACTGGCCTATAGATTCAAAGAAATCACAATAAAATGCTAGCCGTCTAGCAGGGGCAGAAATCAACAGCTGATTTTAAAGATCATATGGAGATACAGAAGACCTAGAACAGCCAAAGCAATTCTGAAAATGAAGAGCAAAGTTTGAGACTTAACACTACTTGATTTCAATACTTTTTTTAAGTTTGCATATTTATTTTTGAGCACACTTGAGTGGTGGAGAAGCAGGGAGAGGGAGAGAGAGAGAATCTCAAGCAGGCTCCACACTGCCAGCATGGATCAAGATCCATGAGATCATGACCTGAGCCAAAATCAAGAGTCAGACACTTAACCCGCTGAGCCACCCAGGCACCCCTGATTTCAAGAATTTTTAGAAAGCCTCAGTAATCAAAACAGTGTGATACTGGAGTAGAGACTGACAATAGACAAATAGAAGAAAGCAGAGAGTCCAGACATAAACCCACACATATATGGACAACTGATTTGTGACAAAAGCACAAAGGCAATACAAGTAGAGAAAAAAATGTTGTTGTTGTTGTTGTTGTAGTTGTCTTTTTCAACAAATGGTGCTGGAACAAGTGAATATCTACTTGTAAAAAATTAAACCTTGGTGGGTGGGGCACTGGGGTGGCTCAGTCAGTTAAGCATCCAACTTCAGCTCAGGTCATGATCTCATGGTTTATGAGTTTGAGCCCCACGGCGGGCTCTGTGCTGCCAGCTCAGAGTCTGGAGCCTGCTTCTGATTCTGGGTCTCCCTCTCTCTCTCTCTCTCTGCCCCTCTCCTCTTCACACTCTGTCCTTCTCTTTCAAAAATAAACATTCAAAAAAAGTTATTAAATAAAAATTAAAAAAAACCCAAAATTAAAAAACAAACAAAAAAAACCTTAATAAGAAAGCAAAAAAAATAAGAAAAAAAAAAAGATCAGTTAAAAAGTAGGCAAAGACATGAACCGACACTTCCCCACTGAAAATACACAGAAGGGAAGGGAAACAAGTATATGGAAAGATAGCTAACATCTTTAACTACTAGAGAAATTAAAATTAAAACCACAATGAGACACTACTACACATCCATCAGAGTAGCTAAAATGAAAAAGACTGATGACACCAAGTACTGATGAGTATGTGGAGGAAATGGAACTCTTATCCACTGCTGGTGGGAATATCAAATGGTGCAACCAGTTTGGAAAGGAGTCTGGCAGTTTCCTAAAAAGTTAAATGTACACCTACCATGTAATCTGGCCATTCTATTCCTAGCTATTTATCTAAGAGTAAGAGAAATGTATGGTCATACAGGGGTCTGCACACAAATGTGCATAGCAGCTTTATCTGTATTAACCCCACACTAAAAACAACCCAAATGTCTGTTAACAGAATTGATAAACCAATTGTGGCATATCCATACAATATAATACTAACCTAAAAAAAATAAGTTATTGATACATAAATGGAAGAATACAAAAGAACTAGGTTGAGTCAAATCACACACACACACACACACACACACACACACACACACACACAAAGAGTACACGCTCTATGATTCTAATTATATAAAGCTCTAGAAAATGTAATTTATATTGACATGTAGCAGATCAGTAATCACTTCATGACAGAGATGGGAAGGAGTGAGAAGGAGGGATTACAGAGACAGCAGAAAACTTTTGGGGGTAATGGATATGCTTGCTATCTTGTCTGTGGTGAATAGTTTCACACGTACATACGTGATGCAGAAATGTTAGCATACTGTACATCTTAAATATGTATACCATCGTGATGCTTAATATACCTTAATAAAGCTGTTTCTAAAAGCGGGAAAAATGCATGGGGTGTGGAGCCAGTAAGCCAGAAATCCAACCCAGTTCCTAGCCAGCTGTTGATCTCAGGCCAGAAACCGAATCTCTCTATGCCTCTGTTTCTTGACCACCGACTGTGAGGACCTTGAAAGACTGCATAAGTTCATGTACTGGGCACAGATGTCCAGGCATTGTTAGCTGCTGTGGTACACAGAGGATTCAGCTCCACGTACTGTTTACTACTTATATGCCCATACCCTTTGCTACACATGAAGAAACCCTACCTCATGATTTTCCCCAAGGCCTTGAATCAGTCTGGGAACTCTAAGTGAGCAATAGCACTGGGCAATAGACTCTGGGCAGGAGGGCATATCTCAGGGTGGTTTTTCCAAGCAGCCAAGCCAGAGCTGGCCAGCAAGGCCTGAGAAGGAATGGGTGACATGGAAGCAACTGGGAGGCAGCCAAGAGAGGGAGTTAGCTGCCCCAGAAAGATACACGGGTTGTTTTTTAGGATTTTTCAGAGCATTTTCTAGGGTAAGAGAAACATGAACTCATTTATGGGTATAGAATAGGAGCCATTAATACAGAGAAAAGAGAAGAAGGGTAGAAGTGGAGAAGAGGGAAAGCAAAGCCTTGGCAGTGACAAGAGATGTGGCCCAAAGCTCACAGAGAAAAGCCTTGAAAGTGGCAGAGCCTGCTAGCTGGGGCAGCAAGAGCATAGGGGCATTTCTGGAGACTCACTTTCACTCCTATGACTCCGGATCCAGCCTTCCTCAATTCTCAGGGAGTGTGGGGCCCAGGGTTCTTCCCCCTTCTCCAGCCTGGAGATGACATCAGGTTTGGAACCTTGAAGGCCTGTTCCAGAGGAAGGAAGCATGACTGACAATTCATCCAAGTTCAGGGCAGGATGGCCCCATGGGTAGCAAGTGTGTTCTGGGTATGACCTCCCCCAGCATCTGGTCTGCAAATTAAGGGGACAGATGCAGCCCACTGCCCCAGCTGAAGAAAAGTTAAACCCAGCTCTTCTGGAGGCCGTGGACAAGGGACAGAGGTAGGGCCTGAACACACAGTAGAAGACTCATAGTAGAGTCTTGGTGTCTACCAAGGACTGTCTACAAGGACTAAAGGGAAGTAGCCATTCTGGTGTAAGGCAGGGCTCTGAAACCAAATGGATTCAGATCCTAGATCTGCCTCTGACTGCCTGTATGAACTTAAAAGAAAGTGATGATATATGTCAGTCTCAGATTCGACTATAAACCATTTAACCCAACACCAAATTTGAAGATGCATTGTGATTAGCTCTGGGGAAATGAATATACTTTGTGTTAAATGAATGATATTTTTCTTTTATACTTCCTACAAGAAAATTGGAGGAGTCCATGGCACTGCCTGTCCTCTGTATAGACCAGCCCTGCCTCAGACCAGGGTCATAAATGTTTTCTGTTTGGGCCCAGGGGGTGAGGAGCCTCTGAGCCCCGAGCCAAGCCTCAGAGCAAGGAACCCAGAACTGAACTTCAGAGAGAAGCCTTACCCAGCGAGACCAGATTTCTATAGGTTTCCAGCATCACATCCCTGTAGAGGCATCTCTGAGCAGGGCCCAGACAGCCCCACTCCTCCCGGGAGATGAGCACAGCCACGTCCTCGAACGAAACCGAGACCTGGAATGACAAGATCTTGTCGCAACCCCAGGATCAGGCCCAGGGCGGGTCTGGGGTACGGAGGAACCATTAGGCTCAGAATGGGCAAAACCTCTCTGAACACATGTACCAGACTTGTCTTCACAAGAGTGGCCTCTTTGAGGCAGGCACCATTTCCACTTGTCTTTGTCTGCCCAAACCCTTGTCCTCCACTGTGCCTAATCCAGGGATTGGAAAGATAATGGTGTGGAGCACATTTCAGGGACCTGAAGTCAGGGACTGAGGGCACTGGTGAAGACAGGAAGCCAGCTACCCTCTGAGACCAGCCTCTCATAGAGAGAACCATGGACAAACTCCAGCCAAGAAAGGGCTAAGGTCACACAGAGGTGTCTCCATGCATACCACTCACCTGAGGTCCATCAGGAAGGAGCTGCTTGATGGCTATCATTGGATCTCTGAGTTTGTCCCAAGGAGGCAGGCAAAATTGCAGGGAGAGGGAAGATTGTAATGGAATGTGACCAGCCTGCTTGTCACAGCAACACTGAGACTTCTGTGCCTGGATCTCAAGAGGTCTATGGCAGCAGACACAGAGTGTGGGACTTCCAGAAAGCCCTAGGAAGGACAGATAGACTAAGCACCCAGTAGTCTCTGGGACTATATCCCCTTGCCCACCATGAGGCCTCCCCAGCAGCTCCTGGTACAACAGCATCCTAAGGCCACCATGTTATGGCCCCAGCAGTGCAGCTGGCCGGAGGAGACAAAGGGCTGCATCTCAGGCCCACTTAGGAACTCCTGGAGAGTGGGAAGACACCTGAGGACAAGTAGACCAGGCTCTTTCTAAGGCAGTGCACAAACAAGTAGGGAGGCTGACAGACAAAATTTTAAATGCCTATGACAGGTGATGACAAAGGATAGAAAGAATGAGTAGCATGAGGGCAGCACTTGGTGGTGGGAGATCTTTTACACAGGATAGCCAAGGAAGGCACCTTTGATAAAGCAACATCAAGGCAGAGATGTAGATGTAGTGAGGGCAGGCAATATGTGGATATTAGGGGAGACATAGCCCAGGAAGGGGAAAGCACAAGTGCAAAGGTTATGAGGTGCAAGCTCACTTGATGTGCTCAAGTAAAAGCAAGGAGTCAAGAAGGGCTGAAGGGGAAGTAGGGGAAGGCACAAGAAAGAAGGGCGGGGTGACTCATAGACAATAGGATTTGGGCTTTTATGAATGAGATGGGAAGCATCTAGAAGGTCTGGGCAGTGATAGGACCTGCCATGTGGCCTTTCCAGGGGCTATTTTGAGAACAGACTGGGGTGGTGGTGGGGACTATCAGGGCATAAACAGGAAAACCAGTTGGAAGGCCCAGGCTGTAATCCATTAGAGATGACAGCGTCTTAGACTTAGACCAGAGTGGCGGTAGCAGCTGATAAGTGTGATCAGATTCTACATGCATTTCAAAGGCATAGTCAATAGGACTTACTGATGAATTAGATCTGGGATAAGACATTAAGAGTTTTGGCTCAAGCTACTGAGATGATGACATTTCCATTCACTCAAAAGGATAACACTGTAGAAGCACATCAGAAAGGTAAAAAATTAAAAGTTGGTTTTGTACAGGTTGTATTAAAGACGGCTCTTAGACTTACAAGTGGAGAATCAAGAGCTTTTACATATATGGGTCCAAAAATCAGGAGAAAGGCTGAAGTTGGCTGCGTATACACTGGGAACTATCAGTATACATATGACATTTAGAACCACTCATCTGGTTTTATTATAGGTTGACAGGTGACATGAGGCTTATCACTCCCAGGAAAACCTTCCCAATCAGCCTCTGATACAAAGCTAGCTCCCATGTCCACAGTGCCCCACTCCATGCAAACGAACCTCTTAGTTCAGGTAGCAATGTGTATCGCAAGTGGATATTCACTCTGCTTTTGCTTCCAGACTGAAGGGGAGGCATGTAACACTGCTGCTGGAAGCATGGGCTCTGCAAGCTAAGAGGGTTGAAATTGGATACACCACCTACTAATGCAAATTTGGATACACCACCTACTAATGCAAAGATCTCAGGTCAGTGAAGCGTTTCTATACAGACCTTAAGATGAGAACACTACCACGTATCCTAAGAGACAATTTTGAGAACTAAATGAGGAAAATGTATAAAGTATTTTGTATAGTGTTGGCAAACCATAACCACGAAAAATATAACCAAACCTTAGTTACTATCGTTAAGGCAATGTTTTTCGAGCACCCACCGAATGAATAAACGAACGCTGATTGTTTTAGCTCCAGAAAGTGACAAGAAAGCTTGTCCCCTTTCAGACCCAGCAATCGAGGTCCCTTCCCCGACAGCTTTAGCAACTCTATCCTTTCACCTTAATCTACTCCTACTGTGTAAAAAGTACTTTTCTCTGTTCGAGAAAAGCGCGATTTGATTCATTCCCCTGACTACGCCCCAAACTCGCCTACTCACTCGTTAAGGCCTTCTTTATCCACGCGGCCACCCTTCCGCGGCGACCCGTGGAGCCTGGACCCCACCACGCGCGTTTCCGCGGGGGCCTCCCACGCTCCCCTGCCGTTCTCCCACCACACGCGGGCTCTCCACACTCCACGCGCCCTCCGCGCGCTCTCGGGGCCCTGGCGCTACCCAGGGCCGCTCAGACACCTCCGCGCCGACCGCCCTCGCCCAGACCGGAGATGCCCCTAGCAGAAGCCAGGCCCCGAGCGCCAGAGCGGCCGGACAGGAAGTGCCCGCCTTGAACTTCCGTCGCGCCCTCCGTCTCGCCACCAATCGGGTTCCTGGTTCCGGAGGCTGCTCACAGAAGACGCTGTGCTACTGGCCAGTTCGGTCCTGACTTGGTTGCCTGAAGTAAACTGGCCTTGTAGAAAATGTTAAAAGTTCTTCAGAGATTTGGGAACTGTTATGGGCGGAAACTCATGAAGAAAGGAGAAGGATCAGAAAAGGAATAAGTGGCAGTGAAACAAAATCTTTTATTTTTCTTATTCTTAATTATTCTGAAAGATGATTGTTTTTCAAAGTAATAATAGCAACAATATATTAGGTTATTATAGCACACGGATGAGTAAAATGAATGACAGCAATGGAGGGAGGAATTGGGAATACTTGGTTATATGTACCTATGCTACCTATGAAGCAGTATAGTGTTACTTGAAAGCTGACTCACATTGTTCTAGATATATTTGCAACCATTAAAAAAATATATATTTTTTTAATTTGAGAGAGATAGAGAGTGGGGCAGAGGGAGAAAGAGAGAAAATCTTGAGCAGGCACCATGCTCAGCGTGGAGCCTGTAGTGGGGCTCCATTCCATGATCCTGGAATCATGACCTGAGCTAAAATCCAGAGTTGATGCGCAACCTAAAACCTGAGGACACAAAGTTTAAAAGTAAGAAGATGGTGGGATACCTTGGTAGCTCGGTCGGTTCAGTGTTCAACTCTTGATCTCAGCTGGGTCCCTGGTCTCAGGGTTGTGGGTTGGAGGCCCATACTGGGTTCCACGCTGGGTGTGGAGTCTACTTTAAAAAATATATAAGATGGAAAAGTAAGCTATTGAAGCTGTATGACTAAGAGATGAAGTAATATTTTAATTTTTTAAATTTATTTTGAGAGAGAGAGCGAGCGAGCGAGCACAGGGGAGGGCAGAGAGACAGGGAGAGAGAGAGAGAGAGAGAGAGAGAGAGAGAAAGAGAATCCCAAGCAGGCTCTGCACTGTTGCCTGGAGCCTGACTGGGGCTCAAACTCATGAACCAGGAGATCATGACCTGAGGTGAAACCAAGAGTTGGATGTTTAACTGGCACCTAGGTGCCCCGAGATAAAATAATCTTTAAGACCAAGGTCATTACTATAGATAACAAGTGTTTATTTACCCAGGAAGATAGAAATATTTTAAATTCACAGAATAAGATAGTTTCAAAATTACTTCAAAATTAGAGAATCATAAAGAGTAATACACATATCATCATAGCAGAAGGGTGTTATATATAACTTTCTCAATAACTGATAGACAAGACAGACCAAAAAAAGAAAGAAAGAAAGAAAGAAAGAAAGAAAGAAAGAAAAGAAAGAAATTAAGGATTGAGGTTTTCGCTCCTGGAACCAACTATTTGGTATTGTCCCCAATACCAGCTAGACTCATATAATTCAACTAAATTTTGACACTTAACTACCAGAGGTAGAGCAGACCACCAGGTTAAGGAGTCAGCCCACAAGACTGCCCACACTAAGACAGTCACAAATATCAAGTGCCAGGGATATTCACACTTCTGTGTGACTGAGCTATGAAGTCAGGAGTTCCCACAACCCCTGCCTCCAAGCTCAATAACTTGCTGAAGGGACTTATAGAATCCAGGAAAATGCTAACTCATGATTATAATTTATTATAAAAGATACAAAGCAACAGGCAGATGAGGATGTATGGAAGGCAAGTTCAAAAGGATCTAAGTGCAGATGACTCTGTCTCTGTGGAGTTGGCGTGTACCAATCCCCAGCACATAGATGTAGTCACTAACTTGGAAGCTTCCCAAATCCCCTCCTTTAGGGGTTTCCATGGAGGTTTCATTATGAAGGCATGCCTGGGTCATTGACGACTGGCTCAATCTCTAGCCCCTCTCTCCTCTCTGGAGTTCGGGAGATGGTGCTGAAAGGTATAAGCCTCTGATAAAAGCTAGTGTTTCTGCTGACCAGTTCCCATCTTTTTTAAAACATTTTTTCTGTTTTTTAAAATTTATTTTTGAGAGACAGAGAGAGAGACAATACAAGCTGGGGAGGGTCAGAGAGAGAGGGAGACACAGAATCCGAAACAGCTCCAGGCTCTGAGCTAGCTGTCAGCACAGAGCCTGATGCGGTGCTAGAACCCACGAACTACGAGGTCATGACCTGAGCCAAAGCTGGACGCTCAACTGACTGAGCCACCCAGGCACCCCCCCATCTTTTTTTATTTTAATGTTTATTTTGAGAGAGAGAGAGAGATTGAGAGAGAGCACGTGAGTTGGGGGAGGGACAGAGAGAGAGAGAGAGAGAGAGAGAGGGAGACAGGATCCGAAGTAGGCTCTGTCCTGACATCAGAGAGCCTAGTGTGAGACTCAAACTTGGGAACTGTGAGATCATGATCTGAGCCAAGATCAGATACTTAACTGACTGAGCCACCCAGGTGCCCCTGACCAGCTCCCATCTTGAAGCTTTCTAGGGGCCCACCAAGAGTCATTTCATTAGGACAAAAGATGCTCCTATCATCCTTATCACTTAGGAAATTCCAAGGGTTTTAGGAGCTCTGTGCCATGAGCCAGGAACAAAAATCAAGTGTTTTTCTTATTATATCATATACATGATTTTTGCCCCACTTTGAATCTCAATAGCAACTAAACAATAACATATGCAGGATTAATTACCCAAAAATGTGAAAGGTCTTTAGGGAGGAAGTTTTAAAACTTTATTGAAAAATATTAAAGAAGACTTAAATAAATGAGAGGCATACCAGGTTCATGTTAGATTCATGACTACTACAGAGATTCAATCTGCACCAAAATCCTTTATAGAATTTATTCTAAGACAATCCCAAAGGAGTTTTTAGTGGAAACTGACAAGCCAATTTAAAAATTTATATGGAAAGGGGCATCTGGGTGGCTCAGTCGGTTAAGTGTCCGACTTCAGCTCAGGTCATGATCTCTTGGTTTGTGGGTTCAAGCTTCACTGTGCTGACAGCTTAGGGCATGGAGCCTGCTTCAGATTCTGTGTCTCCCTCTCTCTCTCCCCCTCCCTCCCTCATGGTCTGTTTTTCTGTGTCTCAGTAATAAACATAAGACATTTAAAAATTTTTATATGAAAGAACAAATAGTCAAGATGCTCTTGAAGCAAAAGAAAAGGTGGGATTTACCTTATCTGGATCAGACTTACTATAAAGATTGGCAGTGAAGGGCGCTTGAGTAGCTCAGTTGGTTAAACGTCTGACTTTGGCTCAGGTCATGATCTTGTGGTCCCTGAGTTCGAGCCCCACGTCAGGCTCTGCGCTGACAGCTCAGACCTGGAGCCTGCTTCGGATTCTGTGTCTTCTTCTCTCGCTGCCTCCCCAATCAAAAATAAAAATGAACCTTAAATAAAGACATGGGCAGTGAAGCGGAGTGGCTTTAGTGTGGGGATATACAAAAGGTCTAATGGGACACAGTGTGGAGCTCTCAAATACACCCATTCATATGTGGAGATGAGCTACAACAGACCTGTACTGCAGATTTCAATTCACAAATGAAGTTAGAAAAGTTGATTATTCATATTTGAAGAATAAAACTGAATTATACTTTACAGAAGACACAAAAGTCACTTCCAGACTGAAAATTTGAATATGAAAGACAAAGCCATAAAACTTTTAAAAGAAGTTAGCTCTATGTTCCCAGGTTAACAAGAGGTTCTTATGACACAAAACAGGGGAAAATAAAAAGATTGATACATTTAACACCTAAAAATAAGAATTTCTTTTCATCAAAGTACACCATAATAGAAGTAAAAAAAAAAAACCCTACAACTTAGCTTTTCCACTCCTAGATATCTTAGATAATTTCTTTTTAAAAAATTCTTTTAAAATTAATTTTAGAGAGAGAGGGAGAGAGACCATGCATGTGCAGGGAGGGGCAGAGAGAGAGGGGGACAGAGGATTCAAAGCAGATTCTGTGCTGACAGCAGACAGCCCCATGCAGGGCTTGAACTCACAAACCATGAGATCATGAACTGAACTAAAGTAGAACGCTTAACCAACTGAGCCACCTAGGTGCCCCAGGATATTCTTGAACATAGGAGGCATACAAGAATATTCCTAGTACATTGTTTATAATACCAAAAAAGTGGAAGAAGCTCAAATGTTTATTGTTGGGTTTCCTTATATGGCGGAGTATTATCACCAGTGAAGACAGTGAACTGCAGCTGTACACAGCATGTGTAACCCTCACAAACATTGAGAAAAATAAGCTCAAGAACACATATAGGATGATTTAATGTATGTAAAGTCCAAAACATGCAAATAATGTTGTTTAGAGATACGTATTTATGTTATATAAGCACACAGGAGTCCTGAAATATCAATAATGTTCTGTTTCTCCAACTGGGTCTTAGGTAGATGCATTTTTATGATTTTAAACTTCAAATATGCTTATATATACAGTCAATCTTCATTACTGTGGATTCCATGTTTGCAAATTTACCTGGTTGCTAAAATCTACTTGTAGCCCTCAAAACCAACACTTTCACAGTATCCATGGATATGTACAGAGTAATGAAAATTCTGGGTCACTACACTTATGTGTTCCCAGCTTAGGCTGAACAGGCAACACTTTGCTCTCATACTGTAAACCAATGTCTTTTTCGTTGTATACTCAATGGTACACTTTTTGTATTCTTACGCTTTTTGGTGGGGATTTTGCTGTCTAAAGTGGCCCTCAAGCATAGTGCTGAAGTGTTATCTAGCATTCCTAAGGTGTGCTGTGCCTTATGGAGAAAATATTTTATCCAAGTATTAGTCATACTATGACTTCAATGTTAATAAATCAACAACATGTTTGAAATATATGTGCTAATATATATTAAATATGTGACTTTAAATAGAAACATACAAGGTGACATATCAACTGGTTGATAAAAATGTTGTGACTGGAGGCTCCTAGGAACCCAGCTGTATTTCCCCAAGGAGCACTGGTTCAGTATTCACAAATTCAGTGTTCTCAGTTATTTTATAGGAATACCTTGGATGGTAATTGACTGCATATGAATATTGATAATGGCAGGTATGAAATTCGTAATAGATTTTCTAAAGAGGCTAGAGGAGTAGGTTTTGATGGAGACTAGTGGAACTTACCTGTTCAAGAAATAGAAGTAGCTATGGTGATGGAGAGTGAATGGTTAGGAGTGGTTTCTGGAGGGGTTGTGGAGGTAGCTGAAGACTTGCATTTCCTTTTATGAATCCCTTTTTCATGTCAAGACGGGAGGTGGTGGAGAGATTTGGAGACTTACTGACATACATGGAATGCTGGGTCCTCTATGCCTTCCTCTCTAAAGTCCTTCAAGGACCTGCTGTCTGGGTCTGGGGGCTTGAATAGGTGCTTGTAATGCCAGGGAAGGAAAATGAAGTCTCTGTATAGGGCAAAGGGGTTGCAGGGGCCTGTAAGGAGAAACTCAGAAGGCTGGGGGCTTAATGGGACCACAGCAGAGTGAGGTCTGGAATAAGTTGGCTCTCTTTGTATTTGTAAGGCATGTGCTGGCTGGAAGGTCAGGCAAACAGCTGTCCTTGTTAACTAAGAAGCTTGGACTTCATGCTGGAGTAAATGGAAGATTTTCAGGCCAGAGAGTAACATAGTTTTTGTTTTAGAAAGTTCACTCCCACAGGATGCTTCAGAAGAGACAAAAAGGGAATGGAAGTATAGAGATTAGGAAGGCCTGGATTGAGGCTGTTCAGGGTAGAGATGGTCTGTGTATGGGGGCGAGGGGTGGAGACCATTTAGGAGATCAACTGATAGGACTGGGTGGCTAATTGCATATAGGGCTGTGGAAGACGATAGTCTGCTCTGAAGATTGTGCTTAATAACAGATGTCAGGGTTTAGAAGGCTTTCTGGAAGAAGCAGTTCTCGGCCAAATAATACAGATTGATTCACAAACAAGGCAGGAGAAAATCCCTTTGGATCTGGGACCCACTCACCACTAAAACCTCGGATGAAGGTCTCTCAATGGCTTCCCACTGCGCTTAGAATAGAGGCAGACTACGGACTACCATACAGGGTCTATGACCAGATCTCGCCCAACTCTCCGAGCCCGTTTAGCACCAGGGCCCGTGCTCTCGGCCTCCTTCTTGGCTCCCCGACCCGTCCCGCCGGCCTGGCACGGGCTGCTGCCCGGAGGTTTTTGCTGACTGCTCGCCGTCCGGTTTCGGGCCGCTGTTGACTTTTCTCTGCCTGATGGCTTTTCTCTCCTCACTGAGCTTTGAGAGGATTTTCAATGCATTCTCTTGCTTAAGGTGTTATCTTTTCCTCCAGAGTGGTGCCTGCAACGTAGTAAGTGCCGCGTAAGCGTCATCCAGACAGTCCCCTTCCAACCCTCCATAGGTTGCAAGCGCCCGCCCCCCAACGCGTCCACCGCACTGCCAACAGCGCGGTCGGCGCCCAGCGGAACTCTGCGTCCCACACGCGTTTCTGGAGAGGAGATTTCGGCATCGGACCTCAGGTCCCACGTAGTTTCCGGCGGCGACGGCGACGCATGGCGGTGAGCTGCGCGAAGAGACCGCGGGGGTACTAGGGACTTGGGCCGTTGGCGGCCCCCCTTGACCCTTGTGCTGCCCCCCTTTCTCCAGGCCGTAGGACATCCTGCTCGGGAGACACCAGTGGCCGCAGGCCCAGGTACCGCTCGCGCGCTCGGCAGCCCGCGGCTGCCTGCATCGCTTCTCGGCGCTCCGGGTCTTTCCGCCGTAAGGTCCCATCCATTTCGTCTCTGCTTAGGGCACTCCACGCGCAGTGACTCTGCCGCCCGGGCGCTCTCCGAACGCGGTGAAGGCGGCGCAGCCTCAAAGAAGCAAAAGAAGAAGAAAACCCGGAACGGAGCCTCTGTGGCGAATGGAGGCGGGAAGGTCTCCGAAGAGCCGGGCTCAGAGGAAGCGTCCCTCTGCGCGGAGGCTCAGGCAAGGGCGGGCCTCTGTGTGGATGGGTGGAATTCTGCGATGCATCCCGGGTGTGAGTGTGCTGGCGGGTGTGTGTAGTCTCGGTTTTTGGAGTTAAGAACGGGAGGGGTGTCTGTGGGATGGGGATGGAGCCCGTGGGGTCCTGGTGTGGTCTCACAGCCACTCTCCCCAATTCATCACAGGCAGAGCAGCTGGCCCGGGAACTGGCGTGGTGCGTGGAGCAGCTGGAGCTGGGCCTCAAGATGCAGAGACCCAGTCCGAAACAGAGTGAGGGGCCTTTCTGTAGAATTGGGGGGAGGTGAACTGTGATAACGCTGTGGCCTTCAGGCAGTGCCAGGGAGATGGAATTGTCTTTGCTGTAGGACCATAGGCAGTCAGAATAGAGATTACTAGTCATTTGTTTCTACCCGCAGAAGAGCAGGCTCTTGGGGCAATCCGAACCCTGCGTAGCCAAAGAACCCCTCTGCCGCGGAAGAGGCAGCTGATGCGCTCCTTGTTTGGGGACTACAGGGCTCAGATGGAAGCTGAGCGGCAAGAGGCCCTTCGGGTTCTCAGGACTGGTGAGGAGCTGGAAACTGTTAGATTCCAGGGGGTAGGGAGGAAGAGCCTGGGGAGTGACTGGAAGAAAGCTAGAGTAACAGGGCCGGCAGGAGTGGGGAGAGGAGATGGACGCAGGGAGGCCTGGGAAAGGAGGGAGAGAGAAAGCTGGGGCCTCTCTGGAATACAGATGTCAGGGTTGGACCTGGGAGGCAGAGCAGGAGAGTTAGTGACTGTCTCAGTGATTCTAAGTGGAGTGTGATGATGATACCTACCCTAAAACTTTGAGAAGTTGTCCCAAGGCACAGGTAATGTTACCTGTTATTACTCTGTTCTGACACTCTGTCCTCTTCTCCACAGCAGCCCGCACAGCCCAGGTGCAGCCTGTAACTGAGGCCACCAGAAGGAAGAGTGGGAGGGTCTGCAGGACTCACCAAGCAGTGGTAGCCAAGGCCACCCTGGACACTCCTGATGAAGAGTTCAGGTTCAATTTCTTTTAGTCTGTCCTCCATCCTGGAACATTTCCCCTCCCCAGGTAGTGTGGGGGTTTCTGTTGAGTGTAGATCAGAGCCTTTCTGGGAATGCACTGTTCGACAGATGTTGAAAGAATGTTCTATTTAATCTGTAGTCTGAGATTAAGCAGCTGTTTGTAATAAGGACTATGGAGGAAGCTATACCTGTTCCCTGTTCTCACCCATAAAAGAATGTCCTGTCAAATGGTGTAATGCTTTATCCCATAATGTCCTGTTGTACTAATAAAACGATTTTTTGTAAAAATGGAATAGCGAATTTATGTGCTAATCATATGTGTTAGATGAGTATAGGGGAGGCAGGTGCCTGGCACTGCTGGATCCAGGGTCACCACAGTGTGTGGTCTTTTGTATTGCTTTAATTTCTGAGCATGCGGCATCTTCAGGGAGCCAGTGTAGCTGCCAGAAGGGCAGATTTGATCTTAGGAGCAGAGAGTTTCTTACCCTAACAATCTTGGCCAAAGACCTGGGTTGAGCTTCATTAGATAAACTCTCCAATGTTGGCTCCAAATGATAGTCCCAGGACTTGTGCATCGAATCAGGTGGCTTAATCCTCCTCAGTGGTTGTGATGCCATCTTTGCTCTGGTCTCCCAAGCTTGCTTTCCAAACTAGACAGATACCTGGAGCCCAACTGCCTATTCAACATTTCTACCTTGATGTTTTGTGGGCATTTCAAATTTGACATATCCAAAACATTTGATTGGCCCCTACATCTCCCTTTCTCTTTTGCTTTTGAGTGAATGGCCCTATTGCCCACCTAGCCGATTAGGCCAAAAACCTGTGTCATCGTTTCTTGCTTTCCTTCTCCCATACGTATGTTCTGTACTTCAGCTGGTATATGAGCTGTGTCTTCAAACTAAATCTCTAACCTTCCGTGCTTTTTCTCTTTATTGCTAGGCACTCTAGTCCTGGCCCCAGATCTTCCCCTGACTGCTGTGTGAGCTTATAGGTGTTAGTGTCCCACACATCACTCTTGCCTCCTGTGTGTTCATTATAGCCAAGGATCCTCCATATGTATTGGGTCCTATTTCTCTGACCTAGTGACTTTATTGTATCCAGGAAATAGCGTGAAGGCTGTTTACTTAGGGTCTGCACACATTTAGACTCCTAATCGCCTCTCTGATGTGGCCCCCTTTTCTTGTTCCCACGTTGCTGGCTTCTTGTCTGCTCCTAAGATAACCAACTCAGGGGCGCCTGGGTGGCTCAGTCGGTTAAGCATCTGACTTCGGCTCAGGTCAGATCTCACGTTTGTGGGTTCCAGCCCCGCGTCGGGCTCTGTGCTGACAGCTAGCTCAGAGCCTGGAGCCTGCTTCCAGTTCTGTGTCTCCTTCTCTCTCTGACCCTCCCCCTCTCATGCTCTGTCTCTCTCTGTATCAAAAATAAATAAAACATTAAAAAAATTAAAAAAAAAAAAAAGATAACCAACTCAGTCCTGCCTCAAGGGCTTTAATCCTGATAGGATGTTCAAAAAGTCCTCTTGTTGCAGGTCTTAGACACTGGGGAAATACGCCACAAGGGGACTGGGAAATAGGAAGCATCTGAAGACCAGAGATAGGAGGGCACTGTGTGGCCTCTGGCTGGACCATCAATCCTGCTTCCCTCGTAGGTCGCTTTTCTACTCAGGATGCTCCTCCTTCAGCTTATACCCAGCTATGTTCTTGGTGGTATTTCATCCATAGCTTGCATGTTGGGCAACCACAGCTAAATCACACTCCTTACCCTCGCCTCGGTTCATCCATCTATAAATGGGGTGGTTGTAGGTGGTGCTAGGTGAGGTTAACTGGAGGCCCTGACCCACCTGCACTGCCCTTACGCCTCAGTGTTCTGGTCTATGCCACAGACCCTGGCATGTGGGGTAGGCGTCTTAATACCAGTTCCAAGGCTCTGCAATTCATGTTTGGTTCTTCCCAGTGGCCTTTGCAGCTACACTCACATGTCTGACACCAACACCACTGGATGATGATCATTTGTTTTACGAACTTATCAGCACATGCTCAGTTCCCAATGGCCTGTTCCAAAGACTATATTCTTTTCACCAGAGGGGTGATTTTATTCTTTTAGCCCTCCTCCTTATTTGCGTCCCATTGTCTCCTGAAAAATGGAGGTGTATCACCTACCTTCTGGGTGCCTGGACGAGATACAGCCAACTCCCTGAAGTTTTGGAGGTTCCTTTAATGCCGAAATGCAACTGCACATACCTCAGGTGTCCTGGGACTCCCAGGAAGCTCCCAGTTTCCTGGGAATACCCTAGGAAGTGTCCCTTAAGGAATCCCTAGTGTGTCCACTTGTTGTATCCCTGTGGGACTCACCAAAAGCTGGACCCGCTGGCATGAAACCCAGGGATTTAGATTTTAGGGTTCGGGGTTGAGGTTCGGGTTCGGGTTCGGGTTAGAGCATAACAAACATAACACAGCCTAACAAAATTTATGAGATGCAGGAGTGCCTGGGTGGGCCAATCTGTTAAAGAGGTCATGATCTCACTTCAGTTCAAGTCCTGTGTAGGGTTCTGTGCTGACGGGTTGGAGCCTTGGAGCCTGTTTCTGAATCTGTGTCTCCTTCTCTCTCTGCTCTCCCTCCCTGCCACCCTACTCACACTCTCTCTCCCTCTCAAAAATAAATAAATAAACATTAAAAAAAGAATGAAAAAAATTTAAGAAAGTTATGAGATGTAGCAAAAGCTATATACTAAGAAGGATGTTTATACTGATAAATGTCTGAGTTTATTTTTTTTTAATATTTTTTTATGTTTTTTATTTATTTTTTTGAGAGACAGACAGAGACAACATGATCAGGGGAGGGTCAGAGAGAGAGGGAGAATCAGAATCGGAAGCAGGCTCCAGGCTCTGAGCTAGCTGTCAGCACAGAGCCCGACGCGGGGCTCGAACCCACGAACGTGAGATCATGACCTGAGCCGAAGCCGGACACTTAACCGACTGAGCCACCCAGGCGCCCCAATGTCTGAGTTTAAAAAAAGGATAAAGATCTCTAATAAACAACATAACCACAGCTCAGGGAGCCAGAAAAGAAAGATCATACTAAAAGCAGAAAGATTGCAGTAGAAATAAATGAAAACCATTAAAAAAGGAAGAAATAAATGAAATAGAGAACAGGAAAACAATAGAAAAGATTAATAAATCCAAGAGTTGTTTGTTTTTTTTTTTAATGAACAATATTGACAAAAGTGTAGTTAGAATAAGGAATAAAAAGAAAAAATCAGAAATGAAAGCGGGGATATTACAACTGATGCCCCGCAAAAAATAAAAATGATCATGACAGACTACTGCAAGCAATCACATGTCAATACAATGCTTTATTTACAAGAAAAATGCCTAGAAACATACAGCGTACCAAGAGTGAATCAGGAAGAAACTGCACAGGTCTGTGTATCATGACCAAGTGAGATTTACCCCTTGGATGCAAGGATAACCCAACACATGCACATCAAGGGGCTATAGATGCAGGAGAAGCATTTGATAAGACTCAACACCCTTTTGTGATAAAAGGCCCAAACAATGTAGGAAAAGAGGGAGGTTACCTAACACAACACGGGCCATGTCCGCGATTCTACAGCTACTTTCAGACTCTGAGTGAACACCTTTCCCACTGGTCAGGAGCAGGCACAGCTGCCTTCTCTCTGCTTTCTACACAGCAGCGTACTGGAAGTTCAAATCAGAACAATTAGGCGAGAAAAGAAAGAAATGGCACACAAATTGGAAAAGAGGAGTAAAATTATCCTTGTTTGCAGATGGCATGATCTTATTTGTAGAAAATTTAAAGACCACACACAAGGAAACCTGTTAGAAATAAACAAAATCAAGTTGCAGGATGTGAAGTCAGCCAGTTGTTTCCATACATAGTCTATAAATACTCTCATGCACGGTAGCATAGAGAAGAATAAAACACCTAGGCATAAGCTTACTTAGGGAATTGAAAGACCTGTATGCAAAAACCTACAGAACATCGATGAAAGAAATCCTACAAGGCATCAGAAGATAGACACACCACACTCATGGGCTGGAAGACACGTCGCTGTTTAGGTATACAGTGTCCCCAAAGCTGCCTACAGATTCACTGTGGTCCTTCAAAGGCTCTGTTGCATTCCTTATAGAAGCAGAAATACCAATTTTAAAATTCTTATAGCATCACAGGAAACTTCAAGTTGGGAAAACATTCTTGAAAAGGAACAAAGCTGGAGGCATCACGTTTCCCAATGTTCAAATCTCCACCAAAGCCACAGTGACTGAAGGAGTGTGACACTGGTGTAAAGACAGACATACGAGCCAGAGCTCATGTACAACATTGTGCCTGTGAGTAGCGGGACTGGACTGTACCTGACACCTAAAAACTGGTCAGAGGGTTGCTTCCACATTAAGTGTCCTCACCAAAGTTTAAATAAAAGTAAAAAACATGAAAAAATAAGACATTGTTCAATGTTCATGTGCAGTCATTTTTGCTTTTAATGGATAGAGGTCCATTGGGTCACAGCATGGCCTTTTATGTGGTCACCATCCGTGCTGGCCTGAGCAGTGATGGTTCTCAAACATTTGTTTGAAATGATGAGAGTGAGAGTCTTTGTCATGTTGTATTTCATCCGAGAATATTGCTTCAACCTAAATAATGTATTTTTTCCAGACATTACGATTTACCCTTTTGTCTTTTTTATTGAAGTATAGTTGACTTTCAGTATTAGTTTTAGGGATTCAGCAGGAGTTCAACACTTCCATTCTATGATTTAATCTTTGGGCAGTCTAGGTTTTGACAAATGCTGAGTAAAAAATATCAACCATGAAATTATGATACGGAGTATTTTGAGTCCCCTATTCCCATGAACCCTGGCACCCCCTGATCTGTTTGCCAGTACATCACAAAATGGGGCCACAATGTGCAGCCTCTGCAGACTGGCTTCTTTTGCTCACTGATATAGATGCAAGATTCATCCATGTCTTTACATGAGTTGAATGTTCATTTCCTTTCATTGCTGGATAGTATTCCATCACAAGGACACTCCCCGATTTGGGTATGCATCATATATTGTGAGAGGTCTGGATTGCTTTGGGTTTGGGGTCATAATGAATAGAACAGCACTATATAACTGCCTGAAAGTTTATGGTTGTACATGATTTTTCAGAGCAGCCATCTACAGATGAGGGATGTAATCGTTAGATCATTAGGTGAGACTGGTTAGGTTTGGATAAGCCTCAGAACTGTTGTCCAGATCGCCGTGTAAGGGATGTATGTGGTGACTGTTGTCCGTTTTTCAGTCTGCAGCACTTCAACAGGTAGGCAGGGATATCTTCTTGTATAACATGGCAATTCCTCAATGATAAGTGAATTCATCATATTGTATGCTTATTTCCATTTATATATTTTTGTTGAGTGTTCAGGTTCAAGTTAGAGTTGAGGTTCAGGTTTGGGTTAGGACCTGGGAGATGGCAGGGACATGTCCTCTGGCAGGGCATAGACCTCCCAGGAGGGCTGAGTTGAGGATGAGTGTTTGGATCAGCGTAAAGCTTAGGGTTTGGGTTTAGGGGCTAGGATGATGGTGTGGGTTAGGGTAGGGTTTCCTTCAGATTCATACTCTCTAGCTCCATCCTGGTATTTGCAAATGCACAGTGTCCTTTTGTGTCCTTAGCTGCGTAATCTTGTGTTGGTTCCTCAGACCTAGGATATGGCTCCAGGTAGAGCCAGAGCCATGGCTAGGGTTAGGGTTAGGTCCTGGCAATGGCAGGGGGCTATCCACCCTCAGTGTGGAGACCTCCCTGGAGGGCTGAGTTGAGGGTGAGATTTAGGGTCAATGGCCAGCTTAGGGGTCAGGTTCAGTAGTGAGGCTCATGGTGTGGGTTTGAGTTAGGGTTCAGGACAGGGGTTGGGTTCAGGTTAGGAACAGGAGTTAGGGACATGAGACGGGAGTTAGGGAAAGACGTTAGGGTTTGGGTTTGGGTTCAGGCGAGGGCTAAAGATCAGGTTCAGGTTCAGGGGTTAAGGCGAGGGATTGGGTTTGGATTCAGGTTCGGGTTCACGTTAGTGTTGGGGGTCAGGTTCTGGTTTGGTTAGGGTACTGGTTAGGGTTAGGGTTAATGTTCATGTTCGGGTTTGGGTTAAGGTAAGGATTAGGGTTAGGGTTAGCGTTAGGTCCAGGGAGGTGACAAGGCCCCAACTGCCAGCAGTGCAGTGATCTCCTTGGAGGGCTGAGTTGAGGGCATATGTTACAACACAGATCTGGCTTAGGTTTTGTGTTCCAGGGCTGGAAAATTACATGGGCCTGGCTTAGGTTTTGGCTCACGATCCAGTTCTGTAAATCTATGCATGGCTGGAAATGTCATGGAGAACTTCTGGGTTCCTCAATGAATAATACTGCATCAGTCTTGGGCCCCATTCTGTTCCTTCCTCACACCTATTTAGGTGGCCCCCCTTAGTGCCCAGCCATGGCTAGTTTTACAATTAGGTCCGGGAAGGTGGCAGGGACCGAACCACCAGCAGTGCAGTGATATCCCTGGAAGGCTGAGTTGAGGTGCATGTTACGGTGTGGGTCAAGGCTTAGGGTTTGGGTTCAGGGGGTGGACAGTTGTGTGGGCCAGGGTTAGTTTTTGGCAAAGGATCCCTTTCCATAACTCCATCCCTGCCATTAAAATGTCCTGGCAAATTTCTGGGATCCTCTCTGATTAATACTGTGCCTATCATGGGCCCCGAGTCAGTTCCTTAGACCTATTCCAGGAGATTGCAGGAGCCAAAACGTCAGGAGTGACGTGATCTCTCCAGAGGGCTGAGGTGAGGGCTTATTTTACGGTACATGTCAGGCTTAAGGTTTGGGTTCTGGAGTCAGCTGATTTTGTGGGTCTGGCTTAGCTTTTGGCTCAGCATCCCATTCTAATGCCCTCTCCTGGACATGTAAATGTCAGGGGGAGTTTCTGGGTTCCTCATTGAATAATTCTGTGTAAGTCATGA
>NC_043715.1:0-26139 GCF_006229205.1 Suricata suricatta
AGGAGATCCGCCTTTGAACCCAATGGTAAGACTCGGTAGCACTTTCCCATGCGCTTTCACCTCAGCCCTCTGGGTGGACCACTGCACTGCTGAAGGATCCATTCCTGGAGCCTCCCGGGTTCTCAATCTACCCTTAACCCCAACTCTATTCCTGACCCTAATCCTAGCCCTACCCCTAAGACCCACGGCAACCCTACACCTGAACCGACCCCATGCATGGACCCTCACTTCATCCCTCCATGGAGACTACGGGTCTGGGATCGACTGTACCCTGGCCATTCACCTGGGCAGAAACTACTCTAACCAATGTTCTGTTGCCATGGGCTCCAAGTCCTGAGTCTTAGAACACTATGGACCGGATGCCCAGGATGGGACATTGTGATTGGCTGTGGCACATGGAATGTCACAATGCCATTTCCACAGCATGAACTGAGCTGCATGTTGGGGCTCCAGAGGCACATGTTTATACTAGACCAAAGAGGAAGCCGGCCTTTGGAACCAAATGTTAAGCCTGGCTGACACCTTCCCATGCACCCTCAAATCAGGCTTCTGCATGCCCACTGCACTGATGGAGGATCTGGCCCCGGATCATCCTGGGAATTTATTCTGACCCTAACCTCAACCCTAAGGCTAACATTAACCCCAGACCTACCCTAAGGCTCTCTTCAAAACCATACCTGAGCTATCCCTGTGCATAGGCCCTTACTTCAGCCGTCTAGCAAGATCACAGGACTGGGGTTGTTTCAGCCTTTGGTGACTCCCCTAGATGAAACCCGAACTCTATCCAAGGCTCTGTTCCCATGGGGCACCAAGTCCTGGGTCTTAGAAAAGCACCGAATTGTGGCCGTGGAAGATGAGACATCACAATGCCTTTTCTGCTGCCCAGATGGAGCTCCACGTGGGGGTTCAAGAGTTACTCGTGTACACTAGCGTAAAGAGGTCATCTCCTGAACCCGAAGGCTAAGCCTGTCTGAAAATTTCCCAAGCACTTTCTCTTCAGCCCTTTGGATGAACCAAAGCACTGCTGAAGGATCCATTCTTGGACCTTCCCAATCCTACATATATTCCTAACCCTAACTTTACGGCTAAGATACACTGCAAACCTACTTCTGAGTTGATCCCTCACTTGGACACTCACTATGGCACTCCTGGGAGATCATGGAACTGGTGTCGATTCTGCCCCTGGTGACTCCCATGAACAGAACCCTAACCCTAGCCACGGCTGTCTTCATTGGGCACTGAGCCCTGGGTCTGTGAAAAGCACAGACCCAGGGCTGAGATGCAGTGCATGGTGACTCACCATAGAAAACGGAACATCACAATACCACAGATGTAGCTGCCAGTGTGGGCGCTGGAGACCCCCTGTACCCTAGCCCAAATAAGAGGACAGCCTTTGAACCCAAACGCTATGCCTGGATGGCACCTTTTCATATGCCCTCAACTCAGTCCTATGGGTTGAACACTGCACTGCTGGTGCATCTGTTCCTGGAATGTCCTGGGATCTTATTCGAAGCCTAACCCAATGCTACACCTAACACTAATCCTAGACCTACCCCTAAGGCACACCGCAACCCTACACCTGACTCGTCCCATCACATGGGCACTAACTTCGCCCCACCATGGAGATCATGGGACTCATGTCGACTGAGCCTACCCACTCCCCTGGACGGAAACTCCCCTAATGAAAGCTCTGTGGCCATGTGTCTCCAAGTACTGTGTTTCAGAACACAGTGGACTGGGAGCCCATGATGGTGCATGGAGATTGGCTGTGGGACATGGAACGGCACAAGGCCATTGCCACAGCATGGAATGAGCAGCATGTTAGTGCTCGGAAGGCAAACCTGTACACTAGACCTAAGAGGAGGTCTTCCCTGGAATCCAAATGCTAAGCCTGGCTGGCCCTTTCCATGTGCCCTCGACTCAGCCCTCTTGGTACCCACTGCGTTGATGGTGGATCTGTTCCTGGAACATCCTCTAACCCTAACCTCAACCCTATAGCTAACATTGACCCTTGACCTACCCCTAAGGCTCTCTCTAAACATATACCTGAGCTACTCTGCACATGGGCCCTCAATTCAGGCCTCCAGGAAGAACATGGAATTGGTGTCACTTCTGCCCAGACGACTCCCATAGATGAAACCCTAATGCTACCCAAGGCTCTGTTCCCATGGGTCCCAAAGTCCTGTTTCTGAGAGAAGCACAGACCTGGGACCTAGAACTGGTTCAGGGTGACTTGGCATGGAAGATAGAATGTCACAATGCCATTTCCGCTGCCCACTTAGAGATGCATGTAAGAGTTCCAGAGGGCCTCATGTATCCTAGCTCAAAGAGGAGGTCGGACCTTGAACGTGAAGGATAACCCTTGCTGGCACTTTCTTGGGCATGTTCAACTCAGCCCTCTGGGTCGATCACTGCACTGCTGAGGGATCCATTCCTGGAGCTTCCTGGTTTCCTAACCTAACCTAACCCTAACCCAAACTCTTCATGTAACCCTAACCCTAAGCCCTACCCCTAAGACAAAGTACAATCCTACATCTGAGTCAACCCCTCACATGGGCACTCACTACAGCCCTCCTGGAAGATCACGGAACGGGTGTCACTTCTGCCCTGGTGACTCTCCTGGATTGAACCCTAACCCTAGCCAAGGCTCTGTCCCATGAGGGCCTGAGCCCTGGGTCTGTGAAAAGCATCTGCCTGGGGCCCAGAATGAGAGGATGGTGATTTGCCATGGAAACTAGAACGTCACAATGCCATTTCCACAGCACAGATACAGCTGTCAGTGTGGGCACCAGAGACTCCCTGTACCCTAGCCCAAAGAAGAGGACAGTCTTTGAACCCAAATGCTAAGCAGGGTGGCACCTTCCCATGCACCCTCAACTAAGCCCTATGGGTTGAACACTGTACTGCTGGCACCTCTGTTGCTGGAGAGTCCTGGGATCTTACTCAAACCCTAACCCAACTCTACACCTTACCCAAATCCAAGCCCTACCCCTAAGGCACACCACAACCCTACACCTGAGTCATCCCCTCATATGGACACTCACTAGAGCCCACCAGGGAGATCATGGGACTGGTGTTGTCTGAGCCCTACCCACTCCTCTGGACGGAAACTCCCCTATTCAAAGTTCTGTTGCCATGGGGCTGCAACTACTGTTTTAGGACACTGCGGACTGGGTGCCCAGGATGGTGCATGGTGACTGGCTGTGGCACAAGGGACATCACAAGGCCATTGCCACAGCAAGGATTGAGTAGCACTTTAGTGCTCTGATGGCACCTCTGTAGACTAGACCTAAGAGGAAGTTGGCCCTTGAAACCAAATGCTAAGTCTGGCCGGCATCTTTCCATCTGCCCTCAACTCAGTCCATGGGTACCCATTGCACTGATAGCGGATCTGTTCCTGGAGCATCCTAGGAACTTACTCTAACCCTAACCTCAACCCTACAACTAACATTAACCCTAGAACCACCCCTAAGGCTCTCTGAAAACCTATACCTGAGCTACCCCACGCATGGGCCCTCACTTCAGGCCTCTAGTGAGAACACAGGATTAGTGTTGCTTCTGCCCTGCAACTCCCCTGGATGAAACTGTAAAGCTACCCAAGGATCTGTTCCCATGGGGTCCCAAGTTCCTGTCCTAAGGAAAGCACAGACCTGGGACCAAGAACTGGTTCAGGGTGACTCGGCGTGGAAAATGGAATGTCACAATGCCATTTCGCTGCCTATCTGGCGCTGCACGTGGGGGTACCAGAGGGACTAATAAACCCTAACTCAAAGAGTTGGTCAGGTCTTGAATGCGATTGGTAAGCCTGGCCAGCACTTTTCCAGGTGCTTTCAACTCAGTCCTCTGGCTGGACAACTCCACTGCTGAGGGATCCATTCCTGGAGCTTCCTGGTTTCTTAAACTAACCCTAAACCTAACCATACAGCCAGCCCTTGAACCCAAACACTAAGCCTGGCTGGCACCTTCCCATGCACCCTCAATTCAGCCCTATATGTAGAACACTGCACTGCTGATGGAACCTTTCCTGGAGGGTCTAGGGTTCTAACCCTAATCCCAACCATACACCTAACCCTAATCCTAGCACTACCCCTAAGGCCCACAGAAACCCCACATCTGAGCCAGACCCGTGCATGGGCACTCAGTTCAGTTCTCCATGGAGACTATGGGACAGGTGTTGATTGTGCACTGGTCACTCCCCTGGACAGAAACTCCCCTAGCCAAAGCTCTGTCACCATGGGGCTCCAGTCTTCACTCTTAGAACACTTATAGACTGGGACCTGGGATGGTGTATGGTGATTGGCTGTGGCACATCACTGTCACAATGCTATTTCCCACAGCAAGGATTGAGCACCATGTTGTGACTCCAAAGGCACCCTTGTATACTAGACCGAAGAGGAGGCAGACACAGGAACCCGAATGCTAAGCCTAGCCAGATCTTTCCTAGGCGCATTTAACTAAGCTCTCTGGGTGGACCATTGCACTACTGAAGGATCCATTGCTGGGAATTCCTAGAATCTCAATCTAACCCTAACCTGAACCCTACACCAAACCCTAACCATGCACCTACTCCTAAGGCCCATGGCAACCCTACACCTGAGTAGGCCCCTGGTGTATCTGTACCATCATCTACAACACATCAGTTGCAAAGAAGGAAATTAAGCAGACTGGTCTACCGGTATACCTTAGATGTAAGTGGTGAAAAGCATTGAACAATACATTCAGGATGGTACTGTTGACAACAGGTCCTGTGGATTTTTGCCCACGGGAAGATGTCTGGAAAGGCATACCCTTAACCAGGGACAGACAAGGGTAAAGGGGTGGATGGTGGCTAGTGGTCAGAGAGGACTGGTTCAGAGAGAACTTTAGAATATCCAGGGTGTAAAGAATGTAATTGTCAAAAAGAATTAAGAGCTCACATTTGTCCAGGAGATTTAATATCCTGACAGAGATCTTCAGAAATATCTGCTGACCCACTCAGAATTTATCCAAATGATACAGGGGTGCTGATTCACAGGGGCACCTGTACCCCACTGTTTAAAGAAGTGCTCTCAAAATAGCCAAAATTCTGGGAAAAGCCCAAATGTTCATCAATTGATGAGTAGATAAAGAACTGTTTTATATATACAATGGAATACAATTCAGCAAGGATGAAGTCTTGTCATTCGCAATAACGTGGATGGAGCTGGAAGGTATTGCGCTAAGTGAAAGAAGTCAGAGAAATACAGATCGCATGTTTTCACGCCTGTGTGGAATTGGAAGAACTTAACAGAAGACCAGGAGGGAAGGGAAGGGGAAAAATAGTTTGCAAAAGAGAGAGAGAGAGACGAACCAAAAGACACTCTTAAATACAGAGAACAAACCGTGGCTTGATGGGAGGAATGGGGGTGAGGGGAAAGTGGGCAATAGGCATTGAGGAGGCCACTTGTTAGGATGAACACTGGGTGTTGTATGTAGGCAATGAATCATAGGATTCTACTCTGTATGCTAGCTAACTTGACAACACATTAGATTTTAAAAATAGTATCTGCTTAAAAAAAAATAGTATCTGCTTGTGTCCTCAGAGAAGGGGCACGGCATGGGGGCAAGGAAGTGAACTCGGAGATGCAGGAGGTTGGGTCTGCTTAAGTCCAGTAAAGCAAAGTCAGGAGTAAAACATCCTTCTTTTTCAAGGTCATGATGTAAGAAGGTGTCATTTCTTCTGGTCCCCAGTGACACAGCAGGTCTCTGGTTACAAAAATCAGAATCCCATATTCAAGTCCCAATCCCACTTCTAAATAAGTGATCTCTGGGTGAGCCATTTATATCGCCGAGTCTATCATTACTAGATACATAGAAAGGGATTCCGGGCCAGCCTGTCTCCTTTCTGGTCACTTTGAGTCAGACACAATATAAGCAGATATTCTCTGAAAGCTATTAAAAAAGCTCAACACACAGAATAGTTGACTCTCTCCCAAACACACACCAGGATATTGTGCATATCCACTGAGTAATTAAAGACAGAGTTTACACAGGTTTTGCCCCTAAAATTTCCCAGGAGTTCCATACCTCAGAACATATTCTAACAGCCCCAATGAAATAATCAAACACTAAAAATGAAATCGTAAAAAGATCCAAATCCAAGCAGTATCTTCTTTACATCAAGTAATAGAGATAAAATAAGGCTGACAAACCTCAAAAGCCACAGACAACACATACAGTACAGAAAGGCCTTCCACAAACCAATGTGAAAAACAACTTCTCTAACAGAAAAATAGTTGCCAGAATTCTAAGCCAATAAACTCGAAAAAAATGGAAAGTGAAAAATCTAGGAAAGAACCAATTAGATACTTTTTTTGGCCACACTGTTGGCCAAAGTCAAAATACCAGTATACTTAATACTGCCCCAAAATCAAGCAGGACAGACTCCTATGGTAATACCATTCCAGGAGATACCTGCCAGCCAGATATGGGATTTAACACTTTCTGGGATCCATGTTAAAAGCAAAAATAAAAAACTGAAATTTTAATATCTTTACCCAATATACCAAAAGTGTTATTTTGCTCACTATGAAATGAAGATTCTTACGTTCCTCCCCCTTTTTGGAAGACTACTACTTCTTTGCAATTTGGTATTTTAGACTTACAGCATCTCTCAATCCAGATGTGAACCTTTTGTTGGAAAGGTTTTGGGTTTCCTAAGATATTCTGTAGAAAAAGATTCACATACGCATTTTGTTCCAAACATATTTAAGTCTTCCAATACCTAGACTGAGAATCAGGATTAAAAATTAATTCAAAATTGGCTTTCCCTCTCCCACAATACCTCGTGCTCTTCCTTTCCAACCCGGGCCGGGCAAAATGGCTCCCGCAAAGAAGGGTGCCGAGAAGAAGAAGGGCCATTCTGCCATCAACGAGGTAGTGAACAGAGAATACACCATCAACATTCACAAGCGCATCCATGGAGTGGGATTCAGGAAGCACGCCCCTCGAGCACTCAAAGAGATCCGGAAATTTGCTATGAAGGAGATGGGAACCCAAGATGTGCGCATTGACACCAGGCTCAACAAAGCTGTCTGGGCCAAAGGAATAAGGAATGTTCCATACCGTATCCGTGTGCGGTTGCCCAGAAAAACGTAACGAGGATGAAGATTCACCAAACAAGCTCTGTACGTTAGTTACCTATGTACCTGTCACCACTTTCAAAAATCTACAGCCCGCTAATGTGGATGAGAACTAATTGCTGATTGTGAAATAAAGGTATAAAACTGCAAAAAAAAAAAATTAATTCAAGATTAACTAAAATTCTAACCATCCCTCGGTCCCACCAGCCACATTTCAAGTGCCTGAAAGCCACGCATCACTGGGGATACCTTACTAGAGGATACCCTTCTGTAGGAAATCTGCCCAACTAGCTTCCTGTCCCGGCCATAGGAAAAGGTAGCTCTTCATTCAGCCTCGTGAAACTCTACACAGAGATTCTGATCACCATCAATATAGCAATATTCCCTCTCCTGCCCTCCCCCAAATGTACCTTCCACTCCGTGGACAGATCCATCCCATCATGCTGCTCTGTTCCTCTTCTTGCTGGGACCATGTTCTAGAGGTCCCCCAGCCCAGTCCTTAGTTGGTGGGCACATCTTCAGTTCTCATGCTACAAGCAGGAAACAATGGCAAGAAGGAGAATAAGAATACAAACTGGTAGGTTCCATCTATTGAGCGGCCCACAGTACCAAATACTTTCTATTCATCATCAGTCCACACCCCTCCAGTTTACAGACAGGAAACTGACTCAGGAAAGCAACATGTTCAGATCCTGCTAGAAAATCCTTACTACTAGTGGAGCCACCTGCTATTGGAACCAAAGCTAATGGCCCCCATTCCCTTCCTAGGCAGTTCCCTGTTGTGCATTCAAGCTCCCTTCCCCAGTCACCAACAGGGGCTCCCAACTCTCCAAGCAGGATTGGAGACACTGGGAGGCCCTCTGGGGCACTGCTTCTTTCCAGAATAGTATTAGGCCCAAACAAAGAAGAAAATTACCACCTAAGAACCTACTACGTGCTGTGCACAGTGCCAAGCGCTCTGCACAGCAATACTCACAGCAGCTTGTGAACTAGGGAAGTCCATTTCAGCCATTTGGCAGAGAAGAGACTTGCCCAAGGGCAAAGAGCAAGTGGGAGGGCTAGGATTTCAGTGTAGCATGTGTGTCCCATGCTCTCCCCCAGGTGACTGGTGCTGTGTTCCTGCAAGACTACCAGGGTAGGGGGCGCGGGGGTCCCCATACTTAAGTCCCCACCTCTGAGATAATCAGATACTAATCTCAGGGGTCTACAGTCATGGCCGAATAACACCTATACTTTGTCAGACAAAAGCATTCACATAGGTTTTCTATGTATTCTACACGTGATGAGCCATTTCAAAAGCCAGCACATTGGGGGTGGGATATCGGGCACCCACACTGCACTCGCTCTGCTAAGCATTCATGTGGATTTCACATCAGAGTCTCTTGACGAGTCTTCAAGTTAGGTGCCCCTACCCATATCCACAGAAAACTAAGGTGCAAAAGGTGAAGAGACCCATCCAAGTTGACAAAGTCAATGGCAGAGTCGGGGTACAGAAGCACCTCCCAAAGTGGGAGGGTTTTTCTCCAGACAAGCATTTGTTTCCAGCCACCTGGGGGTCCAGCACTGATGAGGCACTCAGGACCCAGAAAGGAGTAGGGCAAACATGATACACAGTCCCAGGGGGTTGAGCTCCCCAGGTGGGGACTGTTTCAAGTGTTTTATGGATGTCAGATTTCCAGGACCACCCCCCTGCCTGATATCCCCAACCTCTCCAAATTCAGGTGGCTGGGGCAGGGACACTGGGTCCAGGCTGTAAGCCCTCAGTGGCACCGAGGGGGGTCCTCTCCAGGCAGAGACAACTCAGGAGTTGGGCACAACACACACTCTCCTTGGAAGTCAGGTACAGACTGGTAGAACCAGCCTGGATCCCAAGCCACCACATGGAGGTCTGCTAAGCCTCCCCACATGGAGCAAGAGCTAGGCTGTCATATGCCAAGCCACGGAGATGAGAGGGAATTGCTACAGGCGAGCCAAACACATGCTGATGGTTAGATAGGATCAAGTACTACACAAAGCTGCAGCATGACATACATGAGAAACAAGAGCAGGGAGATTTTAACAGACTGACCAGGTCTTGCCAGGGAAGGGAATGGTCAGTCATGGGAAGATGGAGTGGAGATCAGACAGACGAGGATGATGGCAGGTCCTGTTTGTTAATGAGCCAGGCATAGTGCAGCTTTACAAACATCTGAGCAAAATCCAGGCTCACAGAGCCTGAAGTTTGGGAGAGGCTGGAAGACTAGGAGTCTGGCCCTGGGCCTGTGGTTTATCAGACCCTGGCCACAGTCCACTTTCACGGGTTTCACACCATGGAACCAGGGGAGCTAGTGGAGATGGAACCTTCAAGGAAAGCCTTTCCAGAGAGGGAACAGCAGAAGGCTGAAGAGGAATGGTGAGCTCTGGACCCAGGGACAGCCAGAGGAGGACATTCCAGTGGATACTTGGAAGGTTTGTGAATCATCAAGGGGCAAACAAGAGTGAATGAGTGTGAAAATGAAGTCAGATACAAGCTTGGGATGCTACTGTAAGTCTCTGGAGAGTCTTGAACAGATGCTCTGATGGGCTTTCTGGTGGGAGGACTGTTTAGCCAAGGGCAATGAGACCCTCCCCACAGGGGACATCAGACAATGTCCAGAGAGGATACCAGCTTCTGTGAGGCTGGAGAGGCTGCCCCAGGTCCTGTGATACACAGGACAGCCCCCTAGCAGAGGATGACCCAGTCCCAGGCATGGTCAGAGCTTGTTGGAGACTCGAGTGCAGAGAGCAAGCAGAAGGAGCCCAGTTTAGGCTATTGAGTAGTTCGGACAAAGTGGTGTCTTCAACCAAGGTGACTATAATTGAATTCCCAATGCTCATAGAAGAAATAGCTACCAGGATTTCTGCAGGAGAATTCGAAGTGGAACGAGAGAGGGAGAAGTGAAAGACAACATCAAGGTTTACCAACAGCCATGAAAGAGACATTTATGGCAAAAGTGTTCGTTGAGCACTAGGAAGTGTCAGAGAAACAGGCATTAAACAACTCCTTCCCTCATTGACACTTACCATTGAGTGGGAAGAAAGCTGGCAGCTAAGTCCACATACAGTCATTTTTTTGGTTGCATTAAGCCCTCTTATCACAATCTGATAGACTTTACCAAGAGGACGTGTGGAGTTTCTCTGAGGAGCTGCAATCTGAATGCCCACCAGTCAGGAGATCTGGCATAAAGACAGGCAAGGTAGGGTGTACAGTGGGTACAAATGCCCGGAGGTAGGAACATGCACATGTTTGTAGAGCTGCAGGAAGCACGGTGTGGCTGGACCAGGGGAGTTGGAAGAAGCAGACCCTGGACAGGTAGGAAGAAGTGCAGAATCCACAGGTCCTCTGGCTATGGCAGATTTCATTTGCAGCACAACTGGCTGCCAATTGACAATTTAGCTGGGAACCATATTACCTCGCTACTTCAAGGAGGTCTCCAAGCTGCCACCAGGGAAAGGACCAGGGGGCATCAGGGGAAGCAGGGAGATCCACCAGGAGAGTGAGCAGATCTCTGGAGATGGGATGTTCTCTCAGCCCCAAAGCCTGGGAGTCAGAGGAGCTCACAGAACCTAAGAAAAAAAGATTCTGACAGCTGGGCTGGGGCCCTCTGCCTCTAGGTGACCCCAGGCGTCCTCTGTGCCCTTGCTGGGATCACATGGCATTCTTCAAATGGTGACCTTTCTCAGCCACAAAGCTCTGCTGTAAGTGTGCTCACAACCACAGTGGCTCGGGAGGCCAGCAGACCCACCAGACCCCAGCCAATTCTGTGAGTTTTAACAGCCATGGTGCTTTGGTGGCACATTCCCAGAAGTGTGCCAGTCAGACTTGGCATTGCTCCTGCTAATACAAAAAAATGTTTGCACCTGACACTTAGTGAAGGCGGTAGCCTGCCCAACCCAGAGCAGGTGCTATCCTCTGGGTGGGGCTTCAGGTACTGACGTGGGCACCCTGCCCACCTACTCTCAATGAATAAACTGGAGACCATAAGCTGTTGCATGGGAAGCTGTCAGAAGGTCTTTCTCACTAGAGCTGAACCTCGTTGTGGGCTTAGGTGGCTCCTTTGATTCTGCTGAACCTCGGTGCTCATGGATGCAGTATGTGCGTGTTTGTGGGGGTAACATAGCAACCACCTCCAAGGTTGAGGGGTGCCCTCGATAAAGGAGCACACTGAAGCAGCCTAGCACCAGACTCGAGCTGAGACCAGGAGTGGGGCACAGCCAGCTGGGCTTGAAAAGCTAGACATAAACTACTCGGGGAGAACCACTGCCTGTGGTAAGTGAGCAGCAGGTCCCCTTCCCAGGCATCCACATGCACCATGCGGAATCTCTGCATTTGGGCAAAGCCATGGGCCCACCCAGCGAAGGGCATGGGATGAATGGTCCTATACTTGCTGCTTCCGGCTAACAACATGGAGGGCAAGGGATGAATGGTCCTATACTTGCTGCTTCCAGCTAACAACATGGAGGGCTGAAGGTCTGTAGGCAAACTTCACACAAAGCTGAGGATGCCTCCCTCTCTTGCAAGGGCCCCTTCAAGACCCAGTAACTGATTATAGGTCTAGTTCCAATAATGTTTTAAGTTTATTTGAGAGAGGACACAAATGAGCAGGGGAGAGGTAGAGAGGAGAGAATCCCAAGCAGGCTTCACACTGATGCGGGACTCACCCTCGTGAACTATGAGATCATGACCTGAGATGAAATCAAAAGTTGGGATGCTTTATTGACTGAGCCACCCACGTGCCCCTAGTTTCAAGGATTTCCTAAAGAGACCCACCAAATTGCATAAACTTAAGGCCCTGAAGCATCTCCACCTGCTAGACAGGCAGACGACATTACCGGAGCACAGACATTTCAGCGGCTAGGTAACAATGGTGGTGCTTCTCAGACTTTTCCATGCATCAAGCATCCCCGGAAGTGTCTATTAATATTGAATTCATTAAAACCCGCCCTCAGTATTTGAGGCAGATCCAGACAGGGCCTGAGGAGGTAGATTTCCAACAAGCTCTGTAAATGATGCTGGTACTGCTGGTCCAGGATCCCACTCTAGGAGGGTTCTTCTTACCTCTACCAGCCCAGCGCCTCAGCTAGAGCTGCTCTGTCAGCCAGTAAAGGCCCTTGACATCTGTCTCCAAAGACCTAAGACCTAGTTTGTCCACCCCCTCCAAGAAGCTCTCCGTGACCTCACAGGCAGATCTTGGGGGTTCTCTCTCTGGGCAACCCTAACCTTTTCCTCATTTTCCAGTTATAATGATCAGTTACTTCATAGCTGCCTCCACCAATCATGAAAAATCACCCTTTATTCTATTTTTCCCACGCTTCTCTGCTGGGAGCCACACTGGCCTTGCTGGATGACACGGTCACAGTAAGGAAATGGTAGACGTAGCACAGCTCCTGCCACAGGTGACGGAAGCTGGCATCTCCTTCTGTTAATTGATTGCTCATGTAAAATTAAGCCTGTTGCTATTGATTAGGCCTCACGTTGTTCCAAATCAGACCGATATTCCCCAGATACCTCATGGGAGGAAGCATATTCCCACCTCTATGAAGAGGAAGTTAAACAAAGCACTGCAGATGTTTGTGGAAAGGCTCTTCTATCTAGCTTCACAAACTTAAGAACTGAAAATGAAGGGGGTTAAAAGATAATGTTTACCCTTGACCGGAGATAAAAAGCCTAACTTAGGAAGCCAGGCATAAGTTACTGCGCATACATATGCTAATTTGATGCCCATTGTGAGGGTCGGTAAGAGTTGTTAGAACTTAAACTCATATGCAAAGGCCGGCTCATCTAGGGCGCCTATGGGGCTTACACCTTCAACATCAAAGAACAAGGTTGACAAAAGGTTTACTTACTAACCATCACGAAGGTATTCTCCCTCTTGGGAGCCAAATAGAATGCCTCCTAGCCCTCTTTCTGCCTGAATTTTAGCATCATTGTTATAAAATGTGTTTGCTATCTGCTTCTCACTGAAAACATCCACTATCTTCTTAGTTGTAAGATTTACTACCAGTTCAAACAAATCTCTATGCTATCTGCTTTTCACTGAGAATATCCTGTTATCCTATGATGTGTAAGGTACCTCATTGTAATTAGAATACTTCTGAAGAAATGCCTCTGTAAAACCTGTTTCTGCACCCTTTTCAAAGCATCTTTCTCGCTGAGAATTATTTGTAAAAATTCCACTTTTTGATGTCGTCAGTCTATAAATAAAGGCCCAAAACCTGGCGACAGAGGAGATAGGAGATGATAAGAGGATAAGACAATGCCACGTTGGACCAAGTAAGAAACTGCGTGAATCTTTTCCGACTGCCGCTACCCCTTCAGGGAGCCCTGGACCAGCCGGAGTGGGCCGCTGGTACTTTTCCATGTTGGCAGACAGACAGGAAGCCCTTTCTCTGCCTCACCTAAGAGGAGATGGGTTCTGTAAGGACCCCAAAAGGAGACCCTACCGCTGTCAGCTGGGTACTGGCGCTCACCCCAAGCAATCGCGAGAGTTGTCACTTGATGCAAAACACATGAGGCTTTATTCAAGGACCAACGCATTGGGGCTCAACTCTTATCCCACTCAGGGGTAGAGGAGAAGAGCCCCGAAGAAGATTAAAACGGGATTCTTATAGGGTTTTCCTTTTTTTTTTTTTCTTCCTTCACAGGTATCTTTCCATTATAAATTTTACAACATACATCTAGCAATGTCAGATAAGCAAAACAGCAGAGTCAGCAGAGTCCATTACAAGTTTTACGACATACATTTAGCAATGTCAGATAAGCAAAACAACAGAATTAGCAGAGTCCACTACAAGTTTTACGATGTTTGCACACCTTAGGGAGGGAAGCATTTCAGCTTATCTTAAACCACATCCTGGGATTCAAACAACTTCTCCTTGAAAAACGACTTTAGTTCCATGGTCACTCTAGGGCCTGAAATTTTTCATTCCTACACAGTGCCTGCCCGCAGCAGCCCCCTGAAATTTTTCATTCCTACAGTTCCTACCCAGTTTCCTGCCCAAGGCCCCTCTCTTTCCCCCCACGGGGCTTCCGCATGCTGGTGGAGACCCAGTCCTTCAGATTCCTTCCAGGCAGACGTCCCAGCAGGCCACTTTTCTGAAGATCTGCTGAAGAGGACACCCCACTTCCACGAGGTGAGCTAGAGGGGGACTCAGGTGCCACCAGAGCTGGGACACATAGGTCTGCTTCTCGTGGGTCGAGAGGTGAAGGGGCCGGCTTTTCCTGAAACAGCAGTTTCCAGACACACGCCTCAGTCCTGCCTCTCCAGAGCAGCCCACAGAATGTGGAGCTGGCAGTGTTAAGACTTCATCCAGCACCACGGTTTCTGGGCCCTCCTTCCTCACCTAGCCATGTTGTGTATCCCTGCAGCTCTCACAAAGACTGGGGCTCCCACTCTCTGCCTGCTCCCCAAAACAGCCCAGCCCCCACCCAGCTTCTCTCAACTAACCCCCTCCGCTCCACAAACTCCAGCAGCAAGGGAACTCCCCAGAGCTGGGTCAGCCTCGGAGACCTGGTGTGAGGCTGGGTCACCACGGACAAGGACACTCATGAGAGGCCCACAGAAAACAGAAGAAAAATGCCACTCACCTCTTCAGCTTCCAGGTACGTCCTGCTAGGCCTGCGGAAGATCAGGAAAGGGCCTGCTGGGAAGGATGGGATAAGCTTGGCTTTCAGCCAGAAGGACTGATAGGATAACCTCATGCAGACTTGCTGTGTACCTATCAGGCCCCAGGGTGGAGTCTTAACCTCCAGCACCGGGCCCCATTCAGCCAAGGCAGCCCCACCTAAGCTGCCTTTAGTCCACGATCCTGCGTTGTAACCAAGCTTCTCTTGCCTCCTTCAATCAGGGCTGAAACAGGAAGGAAGAAAGGAGAGAGGAGAGGAGGGAGGGTTGGCCTAGATTTTTAGAGGACCCTTTGTTTTCTCAACATCAAAGTTTCTGAGTAGGAAAATCTGGGAAACACAGCAAAGAAAGAGAAGAAATTTCTCTCAGATTCACTGTACCCAGATAAGCATGATTCACTCTTGTAGGAATCCCTCATTTTTTGTTCTCTGATCTATGTCTGAGATTGCAGTGAATATGTAACATTTCAGGGGTACATGGCATCTCTTGGTGAGCTTGCTCTAAGTACAGATCTTTGTCCTTGCTCTACCCCAAGTTCACTGAGTCAGCATCTGTGGGGTTTTTTTGGAGGGGGGACAGAGAGAGAGGGAGACAGAGGATGTCAGCACAAAGCTCAGTGTGGTGCTTGAACCCATGATTCTGAGATCTTTACCTGAGCCAGTCAGATGCTCAAGTGACTAAGGCCCTGACATGTAATTTTAACTGTTCACAGGGATGCTGATGTAGTTTATGAATTTGAGAATCATCTTTGCCTTCTGTATTTGTTATTTAATATTTATTATGTTATAAATATTTCCCTTCACCATGAGATGGTCATTTCCATCACTTGTATGAGCAGATAGTAGTTATTTTATCCAAATGATTTTTAAACATCTTCTGAAGACCAGCTATCTCCATATTCCTGGTTGATAACTTGTGTTCTAAGAGAGGATCTACCTAGAGGTGAAGGCACAGCACGGGCTGAGGGAGGGTCTATGGAATCCCAATGACACCAGATGGACGCACATGATCAGGAAATGAGTGAAGTGGCACCCGCCCCGAAGACTCACACATTGGGTGGAAGAGTGAGCTGACGCCCTTCTAGGCAGGATCTGTTGCAATGAAAACTACACGTAGCCATTGGCCAGTGTTTCCATGACCAAGAATTGGTTTCCTGTGGATATTCTGCACATAGACAGGCAGATGATCTCGGGAGCACATTGCAGCATTGGCAGTAAGAGCAGATGACTGGAGGTGACATAAATATCTGTGAGTGTGAGATGGAGACCACACCACGGAGGGTGCTGGACACTCTTGATAGGAATGTGCCAATTTGGCATGTAGGGACACTAGGAGTTGCCTCTAAGGCATCAGCAACTCGACTAAAACCTTCTGTGGATGTGTTTTAAAGTATTAGATGGGGAGCCTGGGTGGCTCAATCAGTCAAGTGTCCGACTTTGACTCAGGTCATGATCTCATGTTTCATGTGTTCTGGCCCTGCATCAGGCTCTGTACTGACAGCTCAGAGCCTGGAGCCTGCTTCAGACTCTCTCTCACCCTCTCTCTCTGCCCCTTCCCAACTCACATTGTTTTTCTGCCTCTCTGTCTCTCTCTCTCTCTCTCTCAAAAATAAACATTAAAAAAAGACAAGTATCAAAACACAATAATGAAAGGTAACTTGTGATTATTTTGTTCAATCAACTTTATTTACATAGGGTTTGTTTTAGTTTTAGTTTTTGTTTTTAATCTACATGGGTCCCTTAGGATTCACCTAAAGGAAACATCCTGAGGGCACATGGTTGGCTCAATCAGTTAAGCATCTGACTTCAGCTCAGGTCATGATCTCACAGACTGTGGGTTTGAGCCCCGCATCAGGCTCTGTGCTAACAGCCCTGAGCCTGTAGCCTACTTCAGATTCTGTCTCCCTCTCTCTCTCTGTCCCTCCCCCACTTGTTTGTGCTCTGTCTCACTCAAAAATAAATAAACATTTTTTAAAAATTAAAGGAAACATCCAATCTGTATATATGTGTGTATGTGTATATAATCACTAATGGTAAAGAAATAATGGAAATAAAAATCTATGGAAGGAAAAAGATAATTTAGTCAGTAAAACCTTTTCTAGAAAGATGTTTAAGTCATTATTTTTCCAAGAAAAGAGTATATATATATCGCTAAGAGCTTTTCAATGACATGACAGTATTTCATGTAGTTTTTTAAAAAATCAATATTACCTGTCAAGTACTATCTCTTGCACGTGGAACCCAAAGTTCTAAGGTTATGTGAACGCTTTTAATAGAACATGCCTTGATGATTTATTGCTAGATCTTCCTTTTCCTTCCAACTCAATACAATATTGCTACTTAATTTCATGACTGCACAAAGCTACTTGGGGAATAGTAGTAAGAGTTCAAATAAACGCAAATGATGTTTTTGCTACATAGTCTCAACAGATTTCCATGAGAAGACAGATTACAATATTAAACAGTATCATGTGTATATATAGTTTCCACAGTTATATGTAACTTGGTATCTTTTGCAGTACATAAGTGAAATGGTCCTAGCCTTACTATTCAGGCTTAAAACTAGGGTTGGCCTTCACACTTTCTTTCAGGGCCTGATAACCGTGCGATGCTGAAAAGCACAAGGTAGTATGAAACGTTCTGCTTGCTCGGTTCCACAGTTTCCTATAGACCTTTCCCTGCTGTTCTCTAACCTCAGGGGAAGCAGGACTGAGTTCTAGAGATACATTTATTTATTGTAAAAGGTGAATGCAATTAGATATCTTCCCAACCCATCCACAAGCCCGCTGGAGACTTGAGAACCTCATTTTAGGTCTCCTTGAATAACCTTCTCCTGTTAGCAGCCCCCTATTTGCACTCTCAACGAAAACGAAAACGATGCATTGGAAGGGGCGTGGTGGGGTGGCACTGCTGGCCTTGAAAGAGGCCCGGCTTCCTCCTCCTGGGGGCGGGGACCGCGAGCGAACGGTGAGCGTCATCCCAGGAAGCGTTCACTGTTGTGGGCAGAGCTGTGGCCTATAACCCATAATGGTTCACTTCAGTTTTCCACTCACCTCCGAGGAAAATTCTTTGCCTGGAGCAATCTGGACATGCTTTGCCATCCTGGACTTGGTACAGTCAAGAGAAGGGTGCTGCAAAGCTGATGTTAAGCCTCATGGCTTCCAGCTAACACTGGGTTGCTGTCCAGTAAAGGTGGTCAAAGGTGCTAAGTAGTGTCGTATTGCCACAGGCTGAGCTGCTGCAAACCTCTCACCCGTGAAAAACCCTTTTTCTAACAGAGAGGGGATGGTGTTAAGGAGCACGGCCTGGGCTGTCAGACTGCTTGCATCTGAACCCTTCCCTGCCCCCTGGTGAGCTGTGTGATCGATACCCCACCTCTCTGAGCCAAAGCACTTCAAATGTACTTAGCACATAAAAAACATTCAAAACCTTAGCACTTATGATCAAGGATTATTTTATTGTTTTCTATAGTATGAGGCACTTATTTTGTAATGAGTTTTTCCTTTTAAAGAAAAGGTAATCATAAGTGAATGCATTCATAATTATCTCTTATTAGAATGAGACACACATATCTACAAAATCATTTCCTAACTTCTTCTGAATAAACCACCATTAGAGAATATTGCTGGTTACTTAAAAAGTGACTAGCATTTCCGAGGGTTCCCTATTCTCAGCATATCTTTACTGCATTTTGAATCAATTCTTTTATGCATTAGGTTTTTGGGGAAGGATACTTAGAAGATTTATTTCCATTACTTTTAATTTAATTCATATCCTCCCCAAAATAAAATAAAATAAAAAGGTATACCTTTTACTGAACCCCTGTTTTTGAACTCTGCAATCCATACCTGTTGTAAAGAAAAATGGAACACAAAACAAAAGTGCAGAAAAGTGCTAAAACAAGAGCATTCTAATTTTGAAAAATTCTACTTTTCTTGTGCCACATAGCAATGAACCATGGTGCATCGCCAATCTGTGATATAATTAACTTCTCACCTTTTGTTCCTAGTGAATTTACATATCCAAATTCTTCCTGTTTAATTTTTCATGGTTTTGCCACTTTGACTAAAACTTTGTAACAAGAAAGTCTTGTGATTTAATGGACTTTGCAGCTCATCTGTATGGGTATGCTGGCATGCTACTTCATGGCACTGTGAAATATTCCTGGCAAGACTGAGTGCCCAGGCTTCCAGACCACCAGGCCAATGGACAAGATCATGCCTTGGTCAGAGGCTGCAGAGAAGCAGCAGCAAAGGCGATGGCATAAAAATCACACTGATTTCAAACCACCTGTGCTCCTTTGTCGAGGGACACTGGTGCATTTCCTCAAAGCTGATGCCAATGTACATGACGGGGCTGAAAGCTCCATTCTTGCCCCCCCAGAGTTCCTGCTTTACTTCCTTCAAGCACTCTGCAGCAATTCCCACTTGGTCTGTCAGAGTAGACACAGTGATGAGTCTCCTGAGCAGAGGGCCATTCCCATCCCAAGAGAACACCAGTCTGCAGAGTCACCACACTGTGAATGCACCCAGAGCATTCTAGTCTCTGCAATGAGGTTTTTATAGATGGACAGTTCATGTGCCAAGGAGAATTTTCTCATCACGCAGAAGGCAAGTTCAACTTTGATTTGTACCGACTGCTTCATCAACAATGCAAAAAGTCTCCAAATTTAGTAGCCAATGTGGTCTACCCAAGTCCTTGTCAAAACAAGCCTACACAGGTCTAATGGAATACAGTCATGTGCTTTGTCAGGACAGACAGATGACCCGCGTTTTGCCTAGCACTTTTGGAGTCGTGACCCCAACTGAATATGATCAGATGCGGTCTGCTCACGGAATTTTCAAAGACCTCGCAGAGGTATCCAGGTGGGATGGAGGTTGACAGGTAGACATTTATCATATGCTATCGAGAGACACTAATTCATGAGCACAGCTTAGAGACTTGGAGAATTGACTCAGGCACCCATGCAGAGAGATGCTAGTATCATTTATTCTTTTATTTTCAAGCTCCCCCAACTCCTCTATTTCTGAAAGGGAGGGCAGCTCTACTGTGAATATAATTTCAAATTGGAGGAGAGGACCCAGCTCTCTGATTTATACAGAGGGACATAAATCCACAGATGGGCCTGGAATACTTTTATATTTCAACCAAGAGCAGGGTGCGCAGCTGCTGCTTCTGGCAAAGCAAAAAATCCAGCAGAATGAAACAGAAGCAGACCGCCAGCAGCCATCACGTTCCCTTCATCAGGCCCATGAGGTCATCTTGTATCCTTAACTCGCTCAGCTCATCCCAGCTAGTAGTACCAGTGAGCGATTTTCTCAGCGGTGACCACAATGACTCAGAGCCCGTGGGTGTCATGCCAACCGATGGGAGATGACACCACCATGCTCAGGTTCTGGCAGGTGCCCCGGGCATTCCTGTGGTAGTGTCCTGAGACCACAGTTGTGACACCTGTGTAGGAGGGAACAAGACATTAGAGGGCAAAGGATTTCCATGTAGGGAACTTGGGGGGCTCCCCTGTTTCCTTCTGGGAACAATACAGAGTGTTATTAAATTAAATGCATAATATTACTCAGTGCCTAAGAAATGAGAAGGCAGCATATGTGGCATATATGTGACATATGTAACCCAGAATCCTTCCAGGGAATAATTCATCGAATAACATACTATTAACAGTGTTTGTCATAACCGCTGTAAGAAAGTGCCAGGGAACAAAAAGAGAGAAGGAAGATAAAGCGAATGGATTTGGGAAAGATACAGTAAGTAGAAGGAAATATCCTGAGGCCTGTATCAACAGCCAAAGGATGCAAGCTAAATGTCTACAAAGAATAATGTTCCTGGAGTTCTAATCAAGAAGCATGGCATGCTCAACATTTAATGTACTTTCTCCACCCCACACTCAAGAGCCATGGTGGATAAAATATAAAAAAAAGAAAACCAAAGGTCACAAGTCACCTCAGCATCAAAATAAAGAGCTCTGTGGATCAGAAACAAGACAGAAAGGCAGAGTAATGAGCGGGGTTGCAGTGTTGGTGTGAGTGAAGCTCCTGGAGAGTAACAGAGACTGAACACAGTTTCTATGAGATGAGCAAATAAATTCCCGCCCCTGTTTGGAGTAGGGGTGGCATGAGGGCCTCTGTTTCTGGAAGGAGGCTGCAGAAAACCGTCACTGTCTGGGGCCTGGGCAGTGGTGTGCAGGTGTCTTTAACAAGTGCTCCAGAAAATAACAGAGAACTGATTTGTAGTGTTTACTCATTTCTGTGGGATGAACGCTCTCATGGTGGCTGATTTCAAATTACCAGCATGATGTCACTGTGCCCAGACGTGGAAAGAGATGCAGGGAGCACAACATTCTATGGAGCCCCCACCACACAGATACAAAAGCAGTGAGCAACCTTGTGACCTCGTAAGAGCAACATGTAGCAAGGTAATTAGAAAATAGTCAGTTTTGAGTATTTGTTACCTTTGCCTGTCAACATAAGTTATTGCTTGGTGAGTTCTTAGAATTTAATTTTTTAATAATTGGTGTTTGACAACGAGCTCACAAAGTTCCTTAACATTTAGTCATTGGTTTTCATGAGCTGGGCAGGAGGAGCTGTCTCCAGCACACCACTGGTCTGGGGCTTGTAAAGATCCATGGATCTAGTGTAAGGATGCAGGTCTGATTTTGGCTTCTCAGAATTATTAGACAATAAAAGGGCACACGTTGCCCAAGGCAGGAGGGACCACCCTTGTAACACCCAATCAGAACAGAAGCAACTATGAACCTCAAATGTTATATCCAACTGAACCATCATTCAAGTTGCAGGGCAAAAGAAATAGAAATAGATGCTGAGGCATATGAAGACTAAGAGTTTGCCACTTCCAAACCTTTACTGAAAGAATTATTAGATCTGTCTCAGCAACAAAGGGAAGAGATGTGAAAAAATTGTGATGAGCAAACATTGATAAAAATATTTTGGTAAATTTAATTACTGATTTCCCTTGAAAAATGACCTTTTCATGTGAAAGTGAAACTAAAACTCAAGAATGTCAAGATGGGAAGATCAATGGATCATTAAAGCACATAAAAGCTATTGTCATGTTTGGAAGAAAATGAAAATAATAAGTAACTTTATATATTGCTAGAAAATGCATAATTAACATGGTTCTTAAAAGTGGGCACCTGTGTCTCTCAGTTGGTGAAGCATCCAACTTTGGCTCTGGTAATCATCTCACAGCTCATAAGTTTAAGCCCCACATCAGGTTCTATGCTGATGGCTGGGAGGCTGTACCCTGCCTGTGTCTCCCTCTCTGTGCCCACCCCCACCCAACCCCCATTCGTGCTCTGTCTCTCTCTCTCTGTCTGTCTCTCTCTCTCAAAAATAAATAGACATTAAAAAAACCACTGAATTCATACTTTAAAAGGGTAAACTATATGGTATGTGGATTGTATAGTTCAATAAAAACTGCAAAAAAAAATGTGTGGGAAGGGGAGGAAGCTAGAATGAACCATGTGGCAGTGGACTGGAGGTGGAGACATCAATAAGAACTCAAGTTTACCTTAATATCAGATGTCAAAAACAGATGAGGACACACAGAAACATTTATAGAGGGCGTACAGACATAAGTTAGTATATAGATATGTTTTTCCCAGCGTTGAAACAAGGGCACATACTAACAATGAGCACACCTAGTGTCCAGATCTTGGTTTCTAATACCACTCTTCAGTAAAAGTAAATATAGATCCTTGGAGAAATGATGGACTGTAGGGCTGGGGCAGGAAATATACAAAATGAGCCTGGAGCATCTTGTTGGGCCAGAAAGTAAGGAAGTGCTCAAAAACTCACAATAATGGTGAGCACACATGGGGGGGCAGGTGTCAGAAGGACACAGGGATCAACTGAAAGAGCTCCCCATAGCCAAAGCTTAAAAATTTGAGCTACAACTACTGCTGAATTATAACCCAAAGTATAAGAAATAAATCCACGAGTCCATATTAATATAAATAAATATGTAAGGGGCGCCTGGGTGGCTCAGTCAGTTAGGCATCTGGTTTCGGCTCAGGTCGCTCGTGATCTCACAATTTGTGAGCTCAAGCCCCACATCAGGCTCTGAGCTGACAGCTCAGAGCTTGGAACCTTCTTCAGATTCTGTGTTTCCCTCTCTGTCTGCCCTTCCCCCACTCACGCTCTGTCTCTCTCACATAAATAAATAAATGTTAAACAATTAAATAAGTAAATAAATATGTAAGTTTGGGGAAAAGAGATGGATCTCCCATAGAGAATAACAAATCATTTACTTGGTTATTCCAACCTCAAGGAGGTGGAACATAACTCCCCACCCATAGGTGTGAGCTATGCATAGGGACTTCTTTCCAAGAGTAACTTTACAGTGGAGAGACTGGCCCAACATCAACAGGTGTGAAAAAGTCAGTTTTATTGCATGCACCCCTTAATGTATCTTGATGATGGTGACGAAAACAGCACTTTACACCTGTGTGATCTTTCTCCCCCAGACCCATCTCAAAAGACAGACATTCTATAAAATACCTGACCAGGACTTCTCAAAACTGCCAAGGTCATCAAAAAGAAGTCAAGTCTGAGAAACTGTCACAGCCAGGAGGTGACTAAGGGCTTCACCCACTTCCTTCCTTTCTCTTGCACCTGGCCTGTCTCTAAAATCTGAACTCTCAAGGTGACCTATTTTCACTTTGCAGGTGTTGGCCATGGCTCTGTGGCTGGATGATTGAGAAATGGGCAGAGGTGTCCCACAGACAGGAACAGGGGGACCCAGAGGTTATCGGGCGAGACTGCTGGAGGCTGCTTGCAGGAGCAGGTTTTCCAAGAGCTCCTAAGGCAGCATCCATGGACCTGGAGGTTTTCACCTGGAGTGCTTTAGGCATCTCCTTTGGCAACAAATTGAACAGAAGCTGGGATTCCCATAGCCAGGATGCTATGTTGCACCCAACATTTACTGAGTGTTAACACGCCATGTGAAGCGATGGGATCCAAGTAGGAATAATCATGGTCACTTCAGCAAAGAACTCTGCACACATTATCCCATTGAAATGCTCCCCAATGCCCTGTGAGATGGGAATGCTGCAGATGAGGAAATGGAGGTGTAGAGAGGTTAAACTGTCCTCCTTCTCAAATGACAACTCTGAGGGGTGAGATTTATAATCTCCATTTTATTCATGAAAACCCCAAGGCTCAAGGTCAAGATCACACAGCCAGTACCTAGGAAATCCAGGGCTTTGCAGCAGTCCCCAGGGCAGGCTCTGCCAGGCTGCAGGGCACAAATAAACAAATAGCTTTTGCAAAAGTTTTAAATTCAGTTGCTAGGAGAAACATTTACTCATCCAGTGAGGGTTTCCCGCACAGCAGGTAGGGATTAGACTGAGCTGTGGTTTGGCAGGCTTTCTCACTAGCCACACCCCTTCCTAACGTGACTGCTCTTCCCCCATCAGGAGGTGGAGTCTAAGGCCCTGCCTCTTGCATCTAGGAGAGAGCTATGCGCTCCTCATGCCAGCCACTTCTGCTGGCAGTCAGCCACCCCCCAGAAACAGCAGTGTGGCTGACCAGCGGCTGACCGTGGATGCATGAGGGGAGCACAGGTGAGAACAGAAGAACTGCCAGGGCGAACCCAGCCTCAAATGCCAACCACGTGATGGTGAGCAGAGTCTCTCAAAGTGTATATTTCCCAGCCCAGCAGCATCAGCATCACCCGGACACCTGTTCGAGGTGCAGAATTTCAGACCTACCTTAGAACTACTGGATCAAATACCCTGGGAGTAGAGCCGAGTCACCTTTTCCTGAGGGGGGGGAAAAAAACCCTCCAGGTGATTGTGGAGCAAGCTAAAATCGAAGCATACACTAAGTATGGAGTATTATATAAACCACTAAGCTTTGGGGCGTTTTGTGACCCACCAGACGCTAACTGATACAGATATAGAAGATGAACTCACCCATGCCCTTGAGATGCTTAAATTTCATCAGGGGAGATAATACATTCTTTTCTTTTCTTTTCTTTTAATGTTCATTCATTTTTTGAGAGACACAGAGCATGTGTGTGGGGGGGAGGGGGACACAGAATCTGAAGCAGGCTCCAGGCTCTGAGTGCCCCGGACAGAACCTGACATGGGGTTCAAACCCATAAACTGCAAGATTATGAACTGAGCTGAAGTCAGATGCTCAACCGACTGAGCCACCCAGGAGCCCCAACATATTCTTAAACATAAAAAGTCTGCAATGTATGAGGCCAGATCTTAAAATTACAAACCAATATCAGATTGCATAATCATAATGAGAACTAACCTTTACTTATTTATTTATTTTTAGAGGTTTTCTTTTTTTAAGGAATCTCTACACCCAACATGGGGCTCAAATTCATAACCCCAAGTTCAAAAGTCGCATTCTCCACCACCTAAGCCAGTCAGGTGCCCTCGAGAATTAATATTTAAGTGAATGCTACTAAATGCCTCACTGTGAAGTGCTTTGCAGTTATTTTACTAAGTCCTTGGAGGAACTCCTTGAGGTTGGTGCTATATTAATGTCCATGTTATGGGTGGAGAATCTGAAGCCTAAAGAAATTAAGAGTTTTGCCTGAGATCACTTAATCAGCCAGTGGCAGAAAAGGAAGCTAACCTAGGTGTGTACCAGACTCTTAAAAAAAATATATTTATTTTTGAGAGAGAGAAAGAGAGAGAAAGTGCACACAAGTAGAGGAGAGGCAGAGAGGGAGGCAGAGAATCCCAAGCACTGATAGCACCTAGCCCAACACAGAACTCGAACCCACAAACCATGAGATCATGACCTGAGCCAAAGTCAGACACTCTATGGACTGAGCCACCCAGGTGTGTATCAAACCCTTAACTCCATGCTCTTAGGTGTGGTAGGTTCCAATATGTAAGTGTGCTGCAGAAAGCATCCTGTGGACTTCCAGAAAGAGAGGCTTCTCATTTGTCAGAGGCAATCTCTGTGTTGACTTCAAAGGCCCAGCATGTGAAGATAGAAGGGAAGGATTTCAAACGGGATGACCTGGGGCAAAAGTGAAGAACAGGCAAGGCTTAGGAAGACGCAATCCTTTCATTGACAGAAGAGAGTGTTCTGGGGAAGAACTGTGGCAGAATTTTAAATTCAGAGAATACAAAGATCCAGCATTAATAATCTTGTTGGACACTGGGTATAGAAAGGCTATTTGAAATATTAACTTATTAAGCTCAGCACTAACTGAATGTCTTCTGAATTCTGGGCAGTGTGGTCTCTGAATCGGTTTCCTTCCACCATTGGACTGTAAGGACGCAGGTCTGAACCAAACTGACTCTAATCATTAGACAATAGAAGGGCACACACTGCCCAAAGCAAGAGGGACCACCCTTGTAACACCCAATCAGGGAAGACCAGCTAAAACCCTTCA
>NC_043715.1:26239-34131 GCF_006229205.1 Suricata suricatta
GTCACCATTTCCTGTAACTCCCCCTTCCCGAACCCATAAAGGCCCTACCCCGCCTTTGTTCGGGGCTCTCAGTGTGGATCCACTGGGCTGGTAAAGTCTGTGAGCCCGAGTTTAGGTCCGGTGAGCCTAAACCCGTAATAAAGCCCTTTGCTTTTGCATGTGTGACTCCATCTCCCTGGCGGTTTCTGGTTTTGGGGGATGATAATGAAATCTTGGGCATAACAGGACTCTACACAGTTTGAAAGTCTTGGACTTAAAAGTCTAGGGAAAATATTTTGTTCTTGCTTTGTAAGGACGCAAGTTTGAGACAACAGAAGGGCACACATTGCCCAAGGCAAGAGGGACCACCCTTGTCATACCTTTAACATTCCTAAGGGCAGGCCTACTGCTTAAGGCTAGTTACACCCTACGTGTGGGTCCTGGGTCCTGGGTCTACTCTGTGATTGGTTAACACTCTAAATATTGTAATTGGATAAACCTGTTGTATAATAATGATTGGATCACTATACCTTTGTCACCATTTCCTGTAACTCCCCCTTCCCAAACTCATCAAAGCCCTGCCCCACCTTTGTTCGGGCTCTCAGCGTGGATCCACCACGCCGGTAAAGTCTGTGAGCCCGAGTTTAGACCCTGGCGAGCCTAAACCCGTAATAAAGCCCTTTGCTTTTGCATGCGTGACTCGGTCTCCCTGGCGGTTTCTGGTTTTTGGGGACGATAAAGAAATTTTGGTACAACAGTTTCAGGTTGATCTCTCACCCAATTTTTTCTATAGATATTTTTTCCTTGAAACTTATTGAGAGAGTAAGACCATTCTCTTTCTGCTTTCCTGTCCTTACATATCAACAATCAAAAGAGGGAATACTTAAGTATCTACTATGTGATCAGCATTCTGATATTCACCACAAGTGAAGATACTGTTTCTGCTCCCAAGGAATTCAGCAGTCTAACTGGACACTAAATGGGTTGACACAAAATCTAAGGACCATTAACCATGACAGAAGAGAGCCGCCTGGGTGGCTCAGTCCATTAAGCATCTGATTTAAGCTCAGGTCATGATCTCATGGTTTTTGAGTTCGAGCCCCTGTGTTGGGCTCTGTGCTGACAGCTCAGAGCCTGGAGCCTGCTTTGGATTCTGTGTCCGCCTCTCCCTCTGCCCCTCCCCTGCTCATCCTCTCTCTCAAAAACAAATAAACATTAAAAAAAGAAAGATTTTTTTAAAAGAATACATTATGTCTTTCCATCTACTTCTTTTTATCTCTGTCATCCTTTTGTATTTTTCTTATTTGTTGCTAAGTCTATCTTAGTTTGGGAGGGTTTTCTTTTTTTACAGTGCCTGATTTTTGTTGTAGTTTTGCTATTTAAATGGATCCTTTTACTCCATAGTTTCTTATCCAACAGGAAGAGACCACCTTGCAAGTGGAGGCTACTTTACTATCCCAGCAAGAGGCGGGACGGTTTCTTGGCAACAGTCCTAGGTCAGCCAATGAGAAGCCACTACAACTCCTTTTACTCCAATAAACGTTTTGTTTGTCCTAGCCTTCCCAAATCCACCTTCTGTAGACAAGAGAGATCCACTTCTTTGTTCTGAGGACTAGCCTGCAGGGTTTCCCTGGCTTGGTAGTCCTGGAGCGCAATTCCTTGCTACTGCAGAATAAAGCCATTTTTGCTGGTAAAATAACTGGCAGTTTTGTATTTAGGGTTAACACTGAGCACTTGAAGATCAGTCTTTGCCTTTTTAAAGCCTCCTGTTTCGCCTGGGTAGCTCAGGTGGAGAAGCTTTCGAATCTTGATTTCAGCTCAAGTCATAATCTTATAGTTCCCTGGGTTGGAACCACACTTTACTCCCATCAGGCTCTGTGCTGCCAGTGCTGAGCCTGCTTGAGATTCTTTCTCTCCCTTTCTCTGCCCCTCCCCGCTCATTCTCATCTCTCTCTCTCTCTCTCTCTCTCTCTCTCTCTCTCTCTCTCACAAAATAAATGAACATTTAAAAAAAATCTCATGTTTCTTTGAGCAGCAAAGCCAACAACAGGAACCACATAGATGCTCCTACTAGTAACTCTGAGCTGATCAGTCAGGGTAGAAGCAACAACCAAAGCATCTGCAAGCACATAGATGGTCTCCCAGTTTCTAAAAAATCACCCATGCTTTCACTGTTCCTCTACTCCCAGCACTTTTCTTGCAGGAACCTGAGAGATCTGTGGCCCCTTAAAGTTCTGGTCGGCCATTTCCTTCATGACCGCAGGGGCAGCAGTTCACTTACCGAGTGACCTTGCCTGGAGTCTTCCAGTCCTTCCTTGGTAAGAAGGCTTACTTCTTATACAAGAAAATCATGTTATGTTTCTGTGATCAAAACTTAGTAAGGGCCAGAAACACTCTTCCCATTTTATCATCGGAAAACCAGTGCCCTTCCCCCCATGGACCCACTGTCCTGTATTTGATGCCTTAGTTTTATGCAAAATACTTGAATTTTTTTTCAGCGGTTTTTCTTTGATTTTACTTATGTCTTCTTACTTCTCTTGACTTTTTAAAAAATATACAATGCTTCAAAATTTGGAGTGTTTTCCTTGCACAGGGGCCATGCTAATCTCTATCTTGTCCCAACTGTAGTATATGTGCTGCCAAGTGAGTACTACTTCTGATGACATTTGGACCTACATTATTTAAACATGTCTATTACTCACGAATACCACTTCTGCTTTTAGTTTAAGAATTCGATCCCCAAGGAGTTTTCCAATATACTTACTATTCCAATCGTTGAGTTTAAATCTTTGAGCCATATAGATTTTATTTGGTGTCTCTACGCATTCTCATCAGACAATACTTAATTAGATAGTTGTCCCCTGAATGTAATACGATATTCACTATATACTAAAGGGTCATACAGCTCTTACTAAAAGTGGATTTTACAAGGAAGGTGACAGATGGGCTTAGGAGACCCTCCCAGAGCCTGATAACAGCCTGGTAGAGCAAGGAATCTTTGTCCGGACACAGGATGGCTAGATCCACCCCAAAGACTTGCCGTCAGCTCAAGGCTCCAGACTCAGCGTGAGCTGCAGGGTGCTCTGCGCAGTCTCTGGGCCTGCGTGTACTTCACCGACGCCGGGTACGGGAGGGAGGTGATGAAATCTGCCACACTGCCAGCGTGGGGGAACCTTCTTGATAGACACGCGCTGGACTCAGAGCAGCCAATCCCCGCGGGCTGGGGCGGGAACATCCACAGGAGCGGTGTTCGGCCAATGACTGACACAGGGTTCGCGCTACGCTCCGCCCCATCAGACCCTTCCTGACCGCCAATTGGCGGGACCTCTTTGATTGCAGCACTGATTGGTCGCTTCTGCCTGACAGGGCAGTACAAGAAGCCGCCAGACCGGGCTGGGTGGCGAGGGAGGCCAGGTAAACTGATGGAAACACCGAGGACTTTGCTGCCGTGCCGCGTGAAACCCTTGTAAGCCCTGATCCTAAGACCTTCAAATCCCACCTGGGAGACCCTAGATCCCCTCACCCTGAAAGGTTCCAAATCCCCTCAGCCTTGAGGGCGCCAAATCCCGCCACCTTCAGGGAACCAAATCCCCTGACTTCATGGAACGTCACATCTCCTCAGCGTAAGACCCCAAAGAAGCTCAGCTGCAGAAACCTCGTAACGCGTCACCCAGAGAAACACTAAATCCCCCCATTCTTAGACCCCCAAATATCCTGAGTAACATAGATTGCCCTCTGCCTGAGACACTTCCCAAGCCCTTAGCCTGAGGAGCCTGAAATGTAGCACCCAGAGAACAAATCTCCCCAGTCTCAGAGACCCTGAACAGCCTCTGCCTGTGGACTCTTAACTCCCTTCAGCATCAAAGATTCCAAATAACCTCAGTGTCAGAAAACCGGAAACCCATTACTGAGAGACTCCAAATCTCCTCAGAATAAGACTTAAAATTTCCTCACTCTCAAAGATCCCAAATCCTCTCAACCTGAACATTCTAAATCTCTTCAGCCGGAAAGACCCTAAATCTTGTCCTGAGAGACTGCCAATATCATCTGCCCGAGGAACCCCAAGTGTCCGCATCCTGAGGCCCCAAATCCCCTTGACGTAAGAAACCCCAATTCCCTCAGCCTGCCTGAGAGCAAATCTCCTACACTGAGACATCTCTGTCCCTTGGAGACTGAGACTGTTTATGCCAGACTTCTCCCAGATTCCCCAGTGGACATCCCAAGCAGCACTTATTTGAGAACTATTCACTTCCTCTCCCTGGAACGGCTGGGCACTCTGGGGCCTCCAGGCCTCCTTGGTACTCCTCTGGCCTTGCACCTCAGGATGCTCATTTAACACGCACAGCCACATTCCTTTGCCGCCTTTCTTCATATGGGCTGAGCTGCAGTTGAATAAAAGAAAATCTACCCCACATTAGAATGGCCTGTCATTGCCAGTAGAGATTCTCCATCCCATCAATACCCGCAGGGTTCCCCTGCATCTTTTAATCCTCCCTGGCTGCCCACATCTTCTTGTTCTGGATGCCCCGCCCAAATGGAGAAGACAGACATGGCTCTGGGCAGTGGTCTGCACTGTCACCCGCTCTCAGCACCTTCTCCTTCCACAGGTGCCTTGGCCTTAGGACAGACTCATGGAGCCATTGCCAGCCTCAGAGTCAGAGCGGGACCCGCCTGGAGGTCCGAGCACCATGAGCCCCCACAGGTTCCCGGAGGAGACCACTGAGAGAAACTCAAGAACAAAATGGAAGCCCATGGTGAGAGATGTGGGAGAAGTTGGACTCCAGGCTTCCTGAAGAGGATGGAGAGAGGGGCCTGGTGACCAGGAGCTGGTCCTGGGAGGACCACAGACTCCTGGCTTACACCAGTGAATGTGCACAGGATAAAGGGCACTCGCTCCTTCATAGGATGTTGGTGGGGGAGGGGGGTACATAGGACAGGGCATCAGCAATTTCCCTTTATCAAGAGAGAGCTAGTAAAATGCTTAGTGTTTGTTCAGGTAATCAGGACACCATCAAGAAGGACAGAAACTCTTTACCCTTGTTGAACAGAGAGAACCCAGGAATCAGGGTACACACTACATACAAGGTGGAAGAGCAGGCCCGGCTCTAAGTTCTGACTTCCATTAGTAAGCACTGATGTAATCTCTTGTTTTCTCGAGGCCAAAGATGCTTTCAAAGACATTTCCATATACTTCTCCAAGGAAGAATGGACAGAGATGGGAGACTGGGAGAAAATCCGATACAGGAACGTGAAAAGGAACTATGAAACACTGATTACCATAGGTAACCAGAAGTGCTGGATGCTGATGAGCCTGGGAAACATGAAACACACGTTCACGCATTCAGTCCCTATATATTAGTTTGCCGCTCGGGTGGCTCTCTCTGATCACAGTTTCCTTCTGTGTGAAGACAAATCTGGAATGAAATTTTGTTCTCTTCTATCAGCGTTCTGCTTGCACTGGCAGTGCACAGCTCATCTCTTGCCTTGTTCTAGGCTCTCCCAGCCCATCCAATTGAGTCGCACTGACTGGGAGATGCACTCCATTGCCACTATGCTTTGTTCCTCCTTCTAGCTCTTCCCTCTTAGGACAAGGATTTTGCTTCTTTCCAGGTCTCAGAGCCCCTCGACCAGCTTTTATGTGTCACCGCAGGCAGGCCATCAAACCCCAAGTACAGGACACTGAGGATTCCGATGAAGAATGGACACCAAGGCAGCAAGGTGAGGGGCCAGTAAGACTTAGAAGTTTCCTCCTGAAATTCATGATTTAGGTCTCAGCTGCATCTCAGGGGTTAAAAAAAGGAAACTCTTCCCTCAAAAATATAAATACAAGATGCAAAACAGCATATCACCAGTAAGAGGCTATTCATATAAAATTTTTAATGTGGATTATAATTATTTATAAATAGATTAAGAATGGTAAAAGTATCAAAATCTGAACATGAAAAAGAAATGCCAAATTCAGAATAGTTAGCATAAGAGAAGAAGGAAGGGGTGGCAGGTGGCTTTGCTGTGTCGCGGTTACCTTTTTATTTACTTTTATTTTTGTTTTTGAATTTTATAATAGAAATTAAAAGATATACAGACAAAAATTTAATGATAGAAAGATAGAAAGGTTGTGGCAGAATGTTGAGATAAGGCTGAATGGTGGTAGATGTATAGGTTTGCCAGTATAATTCTCCGTACCTTTCTGTATGTTTAAAGTTTGTCATTCATTTTTTAAAAAGCTTTTTTTTTACTAAACATTGTTAGTTAATGAAAGGGAAGTTAAAGAAACCTTAATTAGACTGTAAGTCCACCAAAGAGCTTTCTAAAAGTAATCACAGTTATTCAATCATTGGATTAAATGTCTTAAAAGAGAAAATGATGAGCATATTATGTAAAGATACACAGTTTTTATATATATTTAATCACACACACGGATCTTCATACCCCAGAATGAACCAGATTCTTTGTCTTAATTCTGGAAGAGGATTTGAGATAACTACTTAGTCTCCCTAATCTTTCCCACATACCACTTACCAGAGACAGTATCAGGCAAACAACATGAAGTGTGATCATTACAAAATAAAATTGAGAAACTCACTTCCTCTTTTGGTATTCAGACAAGAGTTTGGAAAAAGATTCGATCTCCCTCAACTGGAGAAAGCAACTTGGATTAGGTCTATGATTTCATCTATGGTTTTCAGAGATTTGAAAACCCAGTGTGTGGTTATTCACAAAGGTTTGACATAAATAGGAAGTCTTCATAGATAATACATACCCCATGGTTTACCATATATCTACACAGCTTTATCTACCCTCAGCTGAAATTCCCACCCAGTCAATTTTCTTTATTGTGGTTATGAAAAATAATAATAACATAAATTTACCCTCTTAACAATGTTTAAGTATAACAATGTTTAAGTATACATGCACATTGAACAATAGATTTTTAGACCTTTTTTATCTTGCATGACTGAAAGTCTACACCCAGTAAACAACTTTGCATTTCCTCCCCCTCCCCCAACAGGCCCTGGAAACAACTATTTTATTTTCCATATCCATGAAATAGATACCTCATATAAGTGGAATCATGCAGTATTTGTGTTATGTGATATATTTATATCAATTAGCATAATGTCCTCAAAGTCCATCATGATGTAACATATTAGAAAATTTCCTTCATTTTTAAGGCTGAATAATATTCCTGTGTGTGTGTGTGTGTGTGTGTGTGTGTGTAATTTTCTTTATCCATTTATTTGTCATTGGACATTGAGGTTGCTTCCACATCTTAGCTATTATGAATAATGCTGCAATGACCTTGAGTGTACAAATATTTTATCAAAATCATGTTTCCAAGTTTTATACACATACCCAGAAATCGGACTTCTAAATCATATGGCAGTTCTGTTTTTAATTTTTTTCCCAATTTTAAATACAGTTTTATTTTAAGACATTGCATTTTCCACTTCACAATACAGTGCTTATAAAGTGCAATGTTGTGTTTCTTTTCCCTGTGCACATATTCCATATTCAAGTATCAAGAATGCCCAATTTAACTATAGCAGTTCAACTTTAAAACTGCCATGGAATTTGCTACAAACTTGGGTCCTCCAAATGTTTTGTGTGGAACAATGCTAGACCTATTCTCAGGTTGGCTTAATCAACCTCTTCAATGGTGGGCCCAGAGGAGGCACCACCAGATGGAGGAGTGCCACAACCAGGGAAGCCTCCAGGCATTCCTCCAGGCATGCCTCCTGCACTCTGGTACAGCTTCGTGATGATGGGGTTGCAGACCTTCTCCAGCTCTTTCTGCTGATGTTCAAATTCTTCTTTTTCTGCAGTCTGGTTCTTGTCCAGCCAGTTGATGATTTCATTACACTTGTCCAGAATCTTCTGTTTGTCCTCATCATTGATCTTGCCCTGAAGTTTTT
>NC_043715.1:34231-45041 GCF_006229205.1 Suricata suricatta
TCGTGATGATGGGGTTGCAGACCTTCTCCAGCTCTTTCTGCTGATGTTCAAATTCTTCTTTTTCTGCAGTCTGGTTCTTGTCCAGCCAGTTGATGATTTCATTACACTTGTCCAGAATCTTCTGTTTGTCCTCATCATTGATCTTGCCCTGAAGTTTTTCATCTTCAACAGTTGCTTTCATATTGAATGCATAAGATTCAAGTGAATTCTTGGAGGACACCTTGTCCCGCTGCTTCTCATCTTCAGCTTTGTACTTCTCAACTTCCTGGACCGTGCGCTCAATGTCTTCCTTGCTCAAGCGGCCTTTGTCATTTGTAATGGTGATCTTGTTTTCTTTTCCTGTACTCTTATCCATGGCAGAGACATTGAGAATGCCATTAGCATCAATATCAAAGGTGACTTCAATCTGAGGAACGCCACGGGGGGCAGGAGGTATGCCTGTGAGTTCAAACTTGCCAAGTAGATTGTTATCCTTGGTCATGGCACGCTCACCTTCATACACCTGAATGAGCACACCAGGCTGGTTGTCAGAGTAGGTAGTGAAGGTCTGGGTCTGTTTGGTAGGAATGGTAGTATTACGCTTGATGAGAACAGTCATGACTCCACCAGCAGTTTAGATGCCAAGGGAGAGAGACGTGACATCCAACAGCAGCAAATCTTGGACATTTTCAGATTTGTCTCCAGAAAGGATGGCTGCCTGGACAGCTGCACCGTAAGCAACAGCCTCATCAGGGTTGATGCTCTTATTCAGTTCCTTCCCCTTGAAGAAGTCTTGTAGAAGTTTCTGGATCTTGGGGATACGTGTAGAACCGCCCACCAGGACAATATCATGGATCTGGGACTTGTCTAGCTTGGCATCCCAAAGGGCTTTCTCTACAGGGTCCAGGGTGCCACGGAACAGGTCAGCATTTAATTCTTCAAACCGGGCACGAGTAATAGAGGTATAGAAGTCGATTCCTTCATATAGAGAATCAATCTCAATACTGGCCTGGGTGCTGGAAGAAAGCGTATGCTTGGCGCGCTCACAAGCAGTACGGAGGCGGCGGACTGCTCTCTTGTTCTCGCTGATGTCTTTCTTGTGTTTGCGCTTGAACTCTGCAATAAAATGGTTTACCATGCGGTTGTCAAAGTCTTCTCCACCTAAGTGGGTGTCTCCAGCTGTAGACTTGACCTTAAAGATCCCATCCTCAATAGTGAGGATGGACACATCAAAAGTGCCACCTCCCAAGTCAAAGATCAGCACATTCCTTTCAGCTCCAACCTTTTTGTCTAAACCATAAGCAATGGCAGCAGCAGTCGGCTCACTGATGATCCTAAGTACATTAAGACCAGCAATAGTTCCAGCATCTTTGGTAGCCTGACGCTGAGAATCGTTGAAGTAGGCAGGTACTGTGACTACAGCATTGGTTACAGTCTTCCCAAGGTAAGCCTCTGCGATTTCCTTCATCTTCGTCAAGACCATAGAAGACACCTCTTCTGGATAGAAACTTTTGGTCTCTCCCTTGTATTCTACTTGGACCTTGGGCCTGCCAGCATCATTCACCACCATGAATGGCCAATGCTTCATATCAGATTGGACAACAGCATCATTGAATCTACGCCCAATGAGGCGTTTGGCATCAAAAACTGTGTTGGTGGGGTTCATTGCAACTTGATTCTTTGCAGCATCACCGATCAATCGTTCAGTGTCCGTAAAGGCGACATAACTTGGGGCGGTTCGGTTTCCCTGATCGTTGGCAATTATTTCCACTTTCCCATGCTGGAAGACACCCACACAGGAGTAGGAGGTGCCAAGATCAATGCCAACTGCAGGTCCCTTAGACATAGTTGCTTCTGGGTGGGCCCGGCCCGGCTTGAGAAGAAAACAGCTGCCCGGAAAGCTAACGATGCGTTCAATGAGACCCAGTTCTCTTTTTAATTTATTTAGTATTCTCCATGCTGTTTTCCATAATGCCTGAAACATTTCACGTTCCCACAAATAATGTGGAAGGGTTCCAATTTCTCTGCATCTTTGACCACACTTGTTATTGTCTGGGTTTTTTTTTTTTTTTTCATAGTGATCATACCAATGGGTATGAGATAATATCTCATTGCAGTTTTAATTTGCATTTCCCTGAGGATTAGTGATAATGGAGCATCTTTATTTTTTCAAGTTTTAAAAGTTTATTTATTTTGAGAGAGAGAGTGAGCATGAGAGGGATAGGGGTAGTAAGAAAGGGAGGGAAGGAGGGAGAGAATCCCAAGCAGGTTCAGAGCCTCAGCACAGAGCCCAACATGGGGCTCCAAGCCACAGACCATGAGATCATGACCTGAGCTGAAATCAATGAGCCACCCACGTGCCCCTGGCACATCTTTTCATGTGCTTTTTAACCATTTGTGTATCTCTTCTTTGGAAAAATGTCCTTGCAAGTCCTTTTGTCATTGTATCAATCACCTCAGGCTGCCATAATAAAATACCATAGACTGAGTAGCATGAACCACAGAAATTTGTTTTCTCACAGTTCTGTAGCTGGAAGTCTGATAAGAAAGAATGCCAAGACTACACAATGGGGAAAGGACAATCTTTCAACAAATGGTGTTGGGAAAATTGAATATCCACATGCAGAAGGATGAAGAGTCCTTGAAAAAGAACAACAAAGCTGGAGGCATCACAATTCTGGACTTCAAGTTATATGACAAAGCTGTAATGATCCAAACATTATGGTACTAGTTCAAGAGACACATAGATCAATGAAGCAGAATAGAAAACCCAGAAATGGGGGCACCTGCGTGGTTCAGTTGGTAAAGCATCTGATTTCGGATCAGGTCATGATCTCGCAGTTCATGGGTTCAAGCCCCACATCAGGCTTTGCACTGACAGTGCAGAGCCTGCTTAGGATTCTCTCACTGCCCACTCTCTCTGTCCCTACCCTGCTCACACACTCTGTCTCTCGAAATAAATAAACTTTAAAAAATCTCAATCCATTAATATGGGATGCGCTTCTATTTACTTGTGCCTTCTTTCATTTCTTTCAGCAATGTTTTGTAGTTTTCAGTATTCAAATGGTGCACATCCTTGATTAAGTTTGCTCCTAATTATTTCATTCCTTTGGTGCTATTATAAATAAGACTGCTCTTAATTTCCTTTTTGGATTGTCCATTGTTAGTACATGCAAATGCAACTAATTTTTTAGTGTCAATTTTGTATCCTGAAACTTTGCTGAATTTGTTTGTTCTGAGAGGTATTTGTGTGGAATCTTTTGGATTTTCTACATATAAGATCATGTCATATGTGAACAAACATAATTTTACTTCTTGCTTTCCAAATTAGATGCACTTTATTTTCTTTTTTTTTTTTTTTTTCCTGTCTAATGCCCTGGATAGGACTTCGAATACTATGTTGAATAGAAGTTTTGAGAGTGGGCATCCTTGCCTTATTCTTGATCTTATCGAAAAAGCTTTCAGTTTTTAACTGCAGAGTATGATGTTGGAGATAGACTTTTTATATATGGCCTTTCTTATAGTGAGGTAATTTCTTTCTATTAGAAGCTTGCTGAGTTTTTTTTTTTTGTAATGGAAGTTCAGTACATATATATATGTGTGTGTGTGTGTGTGCATATATATATAACTGTGTGTATGTATACATATATTACTATGTGTAATAGATAAGCTATGAGCATAGGATGAAGCACAAATGAGGTTTTGTCTATTTCTTTAACATTTTCAGAAAATTAGTTCATCACCAGTAGCAGCATGGACTTTGATGATACTTCGAAAACTATTTTCCAATCACCCTTTGATAATCTTTGTACTTGTTACTCCTTGGTTAAGAATTCTGTGTCTCTAGTGAGAGTCTCTGGAGTTTAGAAACATTTACCAACCAAAACACTGATTTCTCATCACTTTATAGTCAAACCTTCTTGGGTGGCATTCAGAGTGGAGCAGAGTAAACAACAAAAGGTGAGTATTCCCCAAATCCTGATGACAAGAAAACCTTTCTCATGGATTTAAACACAGGTAAGAGTAGGAGAATGCAGAGTATCCTAGGAACTGCTGCCTTCCTTTCCTGATCTCCTTAGCACAATATCCAGTATCATCATCATCATCACTTTAATAGTTAATAAGAAGAAAAAAAGAAACTCACCTATCTGGAACTGATTTAAAATGTTCATACTTGTAGAAGGAAGCAACAGCTCCTTCCTCTGAGCTCTCATTAGGCAACTCCCATGTTGTTCAGAATCGCTTGTGTAGCCTGCCTCTGCCCTGTAGGCTCTTTCTTCTCAAAAGTCCCAGGCCCAACAGGGCCCCTGAATGTTTTTTGAATCAGCAATTCCACATTTACAGATTACATTAGAAGTAAAAGGGTCAAGGAGTGCTGAAAATCATATCTGTGATTCAGATTTTGAATATGGAGATAATTGAGAGAGTAAATTGGTAGCAGGACTATAATCTCACATTCATACTGTATCAAATAGTTCACGAGACACTTTGATGATCATTATAATATTTTCTGTTTACTATAACATTAAGAAATAGCATGTATACAGGACATCTGGCTGGCTCAGCTGGAAGAGCATGGTACTCTTGGTCTCGGGGTTGTGAGTTTAAGCCCCATGTGGTCTATAGATATTACTTAAATAAATAAAACTTTAAAAAAATTACCATGCATACCAATTCATGGATCAGGAAACTGAAGAGAGCTAGCTGCTGGTACAACCTTATTCAAACAGAATTGATGAGAACCAGCTAATTTAATTCCAAATATTCTTTCCTGGATATGGCAAGTGACAACTTTAGCATCTTTTTTTTTTTTTCAGTGTTAGGTACATTTCCTTCAACCCTTTCTTTGTTACCTTTCCCCTCTCTCTGTTCTGTCACCTCATTTTCCAGATGACACTTGTCTGCATTTCCTTCTCCATTAAATGTCCACAAGTTTGTAGATGATCTTCTTTTTCTTTTTTTTTATGTTTTTCTTTTTAATTTGTTTTTGAGAGACAGAGAGAGACAGCGTGAGCAGGGGAGGGTCAGAGAGAGAGGGAGATAAAGAATCTGAAGCAGGCTCCAGGCTCTGAGCCAGCTGTCAGCACAGAGCCCGCCTGATGCAGGGCCTGAACCCACAATCCGCAAGATCTGACACAACCGACTGAGCCAGCTGGGCACCCCTCACAGACCTTGTTGATGCTCCAGCTAGTTTTCCCAAGTATTCTCCCTCCCTCCCTCCCTCTCACTTTTATGGAGAAAGTTGAGAAAATTTAAAGAGAAAGAACCTTAATCCATGATTTCTAGTCTAGAATTCAATACCCACATATTCCCTTTCTTTCCCTCTAGTATTCAGAATCCCCAGGTATTTCCGAGTGTTGTTGAAATATTAAACCAAAGCTATTTATATGAAAACACATCATAAGCCTTACAGGACTAAAAAAAATACCTGTTATCTTTTAATATGTGACTCTCACATTGAAGGGAATCCACAGGGTGCCATTAAGTAAGGAATCTAGTTTGAAGGAATTATCAGAAACAGCAAAGTTGCTGAACACAAGTGGCTCAGAGCAGGGCCAGAAACCAGTGTCCCTTCCTGGAGAAACAAGTACCTCTGGACATCGCTCTAGACGAAAACTCGGTAAGAAAAAAAATAATATGGGAACTTTGGTCCCTCTAAGTCTTCCAGAAAGTTTGACGAATACAACCTAGGTATGTGGAGTGGACTTTGGCTAGGCCTAGATTAAAACTAGACTAACCTGAGAACTATTGAGGTCTTGGATAAATCTTATAAATTCTCTGAGATACTGAATGCTAATCTGTAAAATGAAGATAAGAATGCATAGCTCATATATTGTTTGAAAGCATTAAATTAAACATTAAAGAATTGACACATGCAAGTTATCCAATAAATCACTCAGTGATGATAACAAAGACCATACTTTCTTTGTGTTGAATGCCTAGGCTCTTGCTTGATGCATAACATGTAATGTGCCCTCAACAAATATTTCCTGAATGAAGAAATACATGAATGAACCATTTTATAAGAGGAAAAATTGTAACTTTTAGCCTGATAATGGGAAAGAAACTAAAATTGAATTAGCTATCTATAGTCAGTATGGAGTCTTACTCTCTGAATTAAGAGTTTGGGCAGTAGGGAGAGAGTATATAGAGGTAATAAGTTATTAGATGAGATTTTGCATTTTCTGAAAAACCAGGGGAATAACACTCCAGACCCTACCAAGCTCACTCGTACTATTTTCCAACTCAGAGCTCAGGAGAAACGAGATCAAAGTGAAGATGTATAGTCTACGAGAAAGAAAGGGCTTTGCGTACCAAGAGGTCAGCGAGCCCCAGGATGATGACTACCTCTGTAAGTGACCATCTTGGCCCATTCTCAGAGAAAGCTATTCTCTCTTGGTACAGTAACTTCATCAAGCAGTCTCCATACCCAGCATGGGTATGGCGGTCCCCAAATCGTTCCCTTCCTCTAGTGACCAGGAGTATAGGATAGAGGCTAAATGATATGTGTTGAGCTGATTCTGAAGCTACTTAAGTGCAGGGACATGAACTCTTTCCTGACCCCTGTTGCTCTCACTTCCAGACTGTGAGAAGTGTCAGAATTTCTTCATTGACAGCTGTGCTGCTCATGGGCCCCCCACATTTGTAAAGGACAATGCAGTGGATAAGGGGCATCCCAACCGCTCAGCCCTCACTCTGCCCCCCGGTCTGAGAATCAGACCGTCGAGTATCCCTGAAGCTGGGCTTGGAGTATGGAACGAAGCATCTGATCTGCCATTGGGTATACACTTTGGCCCTTATGAGGGTCAGATCACCGAAGATGAAGAGGCAGCCAACAGCGGATACTCCTGGCTGGTGAGAATCATCTACTTCTTCCCCTGTCCTCTGGCTTCCCACATCCCTGCCGTGGATTGGTAGGATACCACCTTCTACATAGATGAGAATAATATGGTTAGTTCTGTGTACTAAGTGGGCTTTGCAAGAACCTGGTGTTCCTACTTAAAGATCAGAGAGTAAGAGGTAGCATAGTGGTACAGACACTAACAGGAAGCTCCTCCCTTGCAGAACCCCTGCTCTGAGTTGACAAAGCGACTCAGATGTGTAGACAATGACTAAAGAGCACATCATGTGGTCACACTGGGGACTAATTCCATACAGGCTGAAAGACCATTGACCACAGGAGAGTAAAATAATCCTTCTATTCCTTCCCCTCACCACACACACCAAAAAAAAAAAAAAATCTTTAATTTCTCTTTCTCAAACTCAGATCACCAAAGGGAGAAACTGCTACGAGTATGTGGATGGGAAGGATAACTCTTGGGCCAACTGGATGAGGTAATGCCAGTAGGGTTCAGGGTTCCAGAGAGGACATTCACCTCTCACAAACCTATGTTCCTTCCCTTCTCATCATGTCTCCCTCAATGATGTCCTTCAATCCTCTGTTCCTGGTTTTTCTTCATGTAATGCTCTCGTTTCAAAAGAAGTTTATGGGGAAAAGGAGATACTATATGTCCTCAAAATACGCTAGACAAAATTTGGACACTGGAAAAAAACCTGAGGAGACTAGATTCATCGGGAACCCTGGATTCACACTTTAATTTATCTGATCAACATTTATAAGCATTTATTGTGTTCCAGTTTAGACAATGGAGTTCATTAGTTAAATACATTATGCAACCCAGGTCCTATGGAAGACATATTGCAGGCAGATAGTAGACAATTGGGTTTAAGAATATTTAACTTTAATTTCCCTATCTTTCAAGAGGTATACAGTGGAGAGATAGCCTCAAACAAGGGACCTTCAACATGTGAGGGCAGCAGCTCTTCCTAGCCTCAGTTCTAATAGAACTGGGTTCTGAAGTGTGTATAGGAAGGGACTGCAGTATGGCCACAGGTCTCTGTGCTTCATGACCCAACCCGTTTCTTTGAGGGGCTCTTATTTTATCAGGGGCTGCAGTATGTATATAAGATATTGCTTTTCTGTGTCATTTTACTAAGACAAAGAAAGCTCCAAGGTTCTATGAGAACTCAGGGAAGGCAAGTGAATGGTACCTCAGATGCCGTGTAGGGAGAATTGGAGAAGCTCTCTCAAAGGAAGATAGCCACATTTGGGCTGAGTATGGAATGATATGTGTGTTGATCTAGAAGCAGAGTCCATGGTCAAGCACCAAGTTCTGGGGTATAAAACATAACTTAACTTAGAGTTTAGAGAAACAAAAGGTCACTGGGTTTTGTGACCAATTAAGGTGGCAGTAAGCCTGGAATTGGGATTTGGAAAATGGTTAATCAAGCAAGGGGGATAGCATTAGAGGAAGGCTGAGGGCAGTAAGCTGAACTTAGAGATGAGAATTCAGATGATCCTGTGAGAGAGACTTAAGTATGAACAGAAGGTTCCTGAGGAGTTGAGGCGTGGGCAGCCTCACAGCATGGAGGCCTTAAGCATCAGGGGCAGATCTGACACGTAATGGGAACTTTTCTCCTGTGGTTCTCTTTCCCTTTACCTGCCTCAATCCCAGGTATGTGAACTGTGCCAGGGATGATGAGGAGCAGAACCTGGTGGCCTTTCAATACCAGAGGCAGATCTTCTACCGAACCTGCCGGGTTATCAAGCCAGGCTGCGAACTGCTGGTCTGGTACGGGGACGAGTACGGCCAGGAGCTGGGCATCAAGTGGGGAAGCAAGTGGAAGGGCGAGCTCTCAGCAGTGAAAGGTGGGTACCACTGCTCTTCAAAACAGAAAGAAAAGAAAGAATTCTCCTTGGCAATTTCCATGTCCAGCTCTCAAGTAGAGTAAAATCTTGTCTAAAATCAGTAAGATTGCAATTCAGATGCTTCAGAAATAAGGAGTGATTTCATATGCGTCTTAGAGATAATTTTTAGATTTTTCATTTTTGTTATGGTTTTTTAAATACTTCATGCATAACCTGTGTAACAGACTATAGTGATGAAAGACTTAGAGACAAAAAAATCAAGTTTTCAGGCACCTACCACCTCCCTCACTAAGGCAGCTTCCTCTGCCCTTTTAGTTCTTTCTTCTTAATTTGCTCAATTTTGCTTATTTTACTACATGGAATGTGTATGTTGACGTGCATTCACTCATAATTTAGTTAACTGTCATGGGAGTTCCTACTCTGTTCCGGACTGCCTTCCAGGACCTGGAGATGGTACAAGATTATCAGAATCACAGCTCTTGAGCAGCTGATGAGTGAATGAATAAGGAAAACCCATATACATATGTATGTATGTGCATAACATCACACAGCAACCAGTCCTGGAAAAGTGCCTGGGGACCAGTGTGAGGGGAGGATGGGGTATGGCAGAGCTTGGACAGGGAAGGGCTCTCTCTGAAGATAACATCTGAGATGTGCCAACACCAGTGGGTAAAGGATTCCAGGCAGAGGGGGCCTGCTCAGAGAGAGGCCCTGAGGCACAAGAGAGGTGAGGTATGTGTGGTTTGTGGCTGAGAACCCATAGATACATAGATACATATGCCCTGGAGCCATTGATCCGAGCTGAGACACTGGGGGGGCTTCCCGACTGAGACAGAACAATTGTGCAATTTTCAACTGGAGAGTGGCATGTTCTCTGTTTTAAGATGATACTTTGGTTAATTTTGGAGAGGGACTGCAGTGAAGAATCCCCCCCCGAGATTACTTCATCTCTAAGTGAGAGAGGATGATGGGTTGGCAGAAGATGAATCCAATTGGGAGTTTGATATATATCCCCATACTTGGTTGAAGAAATATTTTGAAAGGACTTCCTACTATATTTGAAATGAGCTAAGACCGAATAAAATAAAGTATGAAGGATATATTTTCATGTTAGGATTTGTGGAAAATGAAAGAGAGGCCGTTTAAAGCTTAGTTGGGGCAGCAGGAGCCAGAGTCCTTTAGTCCATGAGACTGTACTGCTCTGTCTCATCCAATCTAAATCCCACATTCAGATAGAGATCCAGACACCTACTGGTCCTCAATTAAATGTCTTTTTAAATGGGGAGACTCAAGTTCATATTTACTGCCATGTTCCATCTAAGTCATCAAAGGGCTGTTGTCTCTCAGTAGAATAAAATCACTGCAGACACTGTCACAGAGTCATACGACTTAGAAGGTGCTTCTGTGTGGAGAATGGTCATTGTACGTAGTTCCGTTTCTGTAAAGGAGGAAAGCTGCCTCTGATACTACTTGAAGTTACCTAGTCTGGGTGATACATAAAAAGGACCCTTGATTGGGCTTTCTGGATTTATGCAGACAATGTAATAAGTAACAGTGGAATAGAAAAATATATGAACACTTGGCAGAAGACAGATCTTGCACTGTCAACACAGCAAAGATAAGTAGTGGGGCAGGCCTTACCAGGAGACAAAGTATACAACACAACATCTACATGACCAAAAATTTCCTCTTTCAGCAGAACCAAAGCGAGAGATCCATCACTGTCCCTCCTGCTCTCTGAGCTTCTCCAGTCAGAAGTTCCTCAGCCAACATGTGGAATGCAAGCACTCTTCTCAGAGCCTCCCACAAATATCTGAAAGAAAACATTTGCAACCAAAGAATCCCTGCCCAGGCGATCAAAATCAGCAGCAGGAGCAGCAGCAACATTCTGATCCACACAGCTGGAATGACAAAGCAAAAGGTCGAAAGTTCAAAGAAAGGTCCAGACCTTTGCTTAAAAGTATAAAGCAGAGGAGAATTTCAAGGGCATTTTCCACCCCATGCAAAGGACAAATGGGGAGCTCTACAGTGTGTGAGGGGATGGTGGAAGAAGGGCCCAACACAGACCAGAATTTGAATTCAGAGGATACAGGCAAATTATTCATGGGGCCAGAAATGTCA